>NC_134400.1:165184869-165447369 GCF_050003625.1 Haematobia irritans
GGTTGATAAATAAATGGCCAAATTTGGGAAAATCGGGCGATACATAGAGAGCTATATCTAAATCTGAACCGATTTGGATGAGATTTTGCAGACTTGAAGGGCCAAAATGGTGACGATCCGTTTGAAAAAAAGCGCAACGTGGCACCATTTGTCGAAATCGGGAGCTATATCTAAATTTGATCCGATTTCTTCCAAATTCAAAAGCGTTCGTCCTTGTGCCCAAAAAACTCCCTGTACCAAATTTCATCAAAATCGGTTAATAATTGCGACCGGAATCCTGTGAACAACAAATACATAGACAGATGGACGGACGGACGGACACCAAGCGCTAGATCGACTCAGGAGGTGATTCTGAGTCGATCGGTATATATTTTATGGGGTCAAAAATTAATATTTCTGGTAGGCACATTTTTTTGCCAGATCAAACTTATTATACCCTGACCACTATGTGGTTAAGGGTATAAATATTTTCTTAATTCCAAAAAAAAACTAAACCAAAGATGCTAAATCCTGAAAATAAATCTTAGCCTATATTTGAAGCGTTTTTATCTTAAATCTAAAGATTCAATATTTCAGTTAACTTAAGGACGATTCCTTTAAATCACAATTGTGTTTCTTTAATGCATCTTTAACGAAGGGGCGCAAATTTTCAAAATGTGCGTCCTAAATTTAACGAAAAAAATTTTTGAAGCATCATTATTTTAAAGAAATTTGTCCTTAATAGTGTGTAAATTGCTCATCCTAAAATTGAGGTTGCGTAATCTTTAATATCACGTAAATATTTTTTTCAGTGTAGGAATACCTCTCTCCCATTCTTCTTTATTGAGGGGCCCACGGGAACTCATCACACAGGTATCGCTTCCGGAGTTATCACCTATCGGAGGGTTACCCATATGACGTGCATTTCGTGTTTTGTTCCACTGTCAATCCCCTTCACATGCCACACAGTACGACTAACAATGGAGTTACAAAGAGGCGAATTCGGTGACCATTTTATTACCGTTCAGATCGTGCGATTGAACGCCTTTTTATGTGGGGCTTTGTTAAAGCTTGCGTCTATATAGACAAACTCGCTGCAATTTTAGCATTGGAAGACAACATTATTCGTTAGATACCGTCCGAAATTTTGGAAAGAGTATGTTATAATTGGACTAACCAGATGGACCATTTGAGGCGCTGTTGCCCCAAGTGGACCGTACTATCGGACCACTTGGACCGATTTTATGTCTTTTTATACCCTGTGCCACACTGTGGAATAAGTTAGTGCATATGTTTGCAACACCTAGAAGGAGACGAGATAGACACATGGTGTCTTTGGCAAAACTGCTCAGGGTGGGCTCCTGAGTCGATATAGCCATGTCCATCTGTCCGTCTGTCCGTGAACACATTTTTGTAATCAAAGTCTAGGTCGCAGTTTTAGTCCAATCGACTTCAAATTTAGCACAAGTATGTGTTTTAGCTCAGAATAGATCCCTATTAATTTTGGAAGAAATCGGTTCAGATTTAGATATAGCTCCCATATATATCTTTCGCCCGATATGGACTAATACGGTCGCAGAAACCAGAGTTTTGCCCCAATTTGATTGAAATTTTGCACAGGGCATAGAATTAGCATTGTAGCTATGCATGCCAAATTTGGTTGAAATCGGTTCAGAGTTAGATATAGCTCCAATATATAGCTTTCGGCCGATTTACACTCATATGACCACATAGCCAATTTTTTGCTCCGATTTAGTTTAAATTTTGCACAGGGAGTAGAATTAGCATTGTAGCTATGCGTGCCAAATTTTGTTGAAATCGGTTCAGATTTAGATAAATCTCCCATATATAGCTTTCGCCCGATTTACACTCATATGACCACAGAGGCCAATTTTGCACAGTGAGTAGAATTAGCATTGTTGCTATGCGTGCCAAATTTGGTTGAAATCGGTTCAGATTTAGATATAGCTCCCATATATATGTTTTTCTGATTTCGACAAAAATGGTCAAAATACCAACATTTTCCTTGTAAAATCGCCACTGCTTAGTCGAAAAGTTGTAAAAATTACTCTAACTGTGCTAAACTTCTAATACATATATATCGAGCGATAAATCATAAATAAACTTTTGCGAAGTTTCCTTAAAATTGCTTCAGATTTAAATGTTTCCCATATTTTGTTTACTAACATTGTGTTCCACCCTAGTGCATTATCCGACTTAAATTTTGAGTCTATACATTTTGTAGAAGTCTATCAAATTCTGTCCAGGTCGAGTGATATTATTAATTGGGACAAACCTTTATATAAAGGGTGATTTGTTAAGAGCTTGATAACTTTTTAAAAAAAAAAAACGCATAAAATTTGCAAAATCTCATCGGTTCTTTATTTGAAACGTTAGATTGGTCCATGACATTTACTTTTTGAAGATAATTTCATTTAAATGTTGACCGCGGCTGCGTCTTAGGTGGTCCATTCGGAAAGTCCAATTTTGGGCAACTTTTTCGAGCATTTCGGCCGGAATAGCCCGAATTTCTTCGGAAATGTTGTCTTCCAAAGCTGGAATAGTTGCTGGCTTATTTCTGTAGACTTTAGACTTGACGTAGCCCCACAAAAAATAGTCTAAAGGCGTCAAATCGCATGATCTTGGTGGCCAACTTACCGGTCCATTTCTTGAGATGAATTGTTCTCCGAAGTTTTCCCTCAAAATGGCCATAGAATCGCGAGCTGTGTGGCATGTAGCGCCATCTTGTTGAAACCACATGTCAACCAAGTTCAGTTCTTCCATTTTTGGCAACAAAAAGTTTGTTAGCATCGAACGATAGCGATCGCCATTCACCGTAACGTTGCGTCCAACAGCATCTTTGAAAAAATACGGTCCAATGATTCCACCAGCGTACAAACCACACCAAACAGTGCATTTTTCGGGATGCATGGGCAGTTCTTGAACGGCTTCTGGTTGCTCTTCACTCCAAATGGGGCAATTTTGCTTATTTACGTAGCCATTCAACCAGAAATGAGCCTCATCGCTGAACAAAATTTGTCGATAAAAAAGCGGATTTTCTGCCAACTTTTCTAGGGCCCATTCACTGAAAATTCGACGTTGTGGCAGATCGTAAGTCTATTCATGATGAAATGTCAAAGCATACTGAGCATCTTTCTCTTTGACACCATGTCTGAAATCCCACGTGATCTGTCAAATACTAATGCATGAAAATCCTAACCTCAAAAGAATCACCCTTTATAACCCCCAACACATTTGACGGATGTCATATGGTATCGAAAATTCAGATCTACAAAGTGGTACAGGGTATAATATAGTCGGCCCCGCCCGACTTTAGACTTTCCTTACTTGTTTTCCTATAGCTCTTAAAGAAGTCACCCTTTAGTTGTTGTATATTTGATTTTTCAGAATAATTATTTGTAGATTTTGGCTTCAAGATTTTTTAATTCAATGCAAATTTTAATTAAAAACAAGTAAGGAAAGTCTAAAGTCGGGCGGGCCGACTATATTATACCCTGCACCGCTTTGTAGATCTAAATTTTCGATACCATATCATATCCGTCAAATGTATTGGGGGTTATATATAAAGGTTTGACCCAAAATCTATGGACTCAAAATTTAAGTTGGCTAATGCACTAGGGTGGAAGCAATTTAAAGGAAACTTAGCAAAAGTTTATTTATGATTTATCGCTCGATATATGTGTATTAGAAGTTTAGGAAAATTAGTCATTTTTACAACTTTTCGACTAAGCAGTGGTGATTTAACAAGGAAAATGTTGGTATTTTGACCATTTTTGTCGAAATCAGAAAAACATATATATGGGAGCTATATCTAAATCTGAACCAATTTCAATCAATTCAATTTGGCACACATGACTATATTACTAATTGTACTCCTAGTGCAAAATTTCAACCAAATTGGGACAAAACTCTGGCTTTTGGGGCCATATAAGTCCATATCGGGCGAGAAATATATATGGAAGCTATATCTAAATCTGAACCGATTTCAATCAAATTTGGCACATATGACTATACTACCAGTTGTACTCTTTGGCAAAATTTCAAGCTAATCGGGATAAAACTCTGGCTTCTGGGTCCATATAAGTGCATATCGGGCGAAAGATATATATGGGAGCTATATCTAAATCTGAGTCGATTTCTTCCAAAATCAATAGGGTTCTATTCTGACCCAAACTAGTAAGATGTGCCAAATTTGAAGGCGATTGGACTTAAATTGCGACCTAGACTTTGATCACAAAAATGTGTTCACAGACAGACGGACGGACGGACAGACGGACATGGTTATATCGACTCAGGGACCCACCCTGAGCATTATTGCCAAAGACACCATGTGTCTATCTCGTCTCCTTCTGGGTGTTACAAACATATGCACTAACTTATAATACCTTGTTCCAAAGTGTGGCGCAGGGTATAAAAAATTATGAGAAACTAAAGAAAAGTTTCCAATGATGAAGAACTATAGAAATATATCTACATAAAATATGTAAATAAATTTTATACAAATTTGAATAAATTGTATTAATAAATTTTATTTTCTTATCAATTTCAGTCTACCGCCAAAACAATACAAATTTACTTGCATTATGAAAAAAATCTATGCTCATATATAATTCTACGTACGATAATATCCCCACCCCCACCCACTCACTAATAACTACAATTAAATGGCAAAGAGAATAATTTAGAGAAGCTGCTTTAACAACAACTTCGTAGTTATATGCTATGCAGAACCGTTATAAATCGTGAATACAAAAACGTACCAAAAATTTTTAATTAAAGTGAAAAAAAGCCCAACTTGCAAAGCTTTTTTTTTGTTTGTTTTGCATTCATCCCGATTCTATACTGATTTACAATACCCTACGAAGCAACAACAACAACAAAGTCTACAAATAATAGAAAAACACGCAACATTTGTGGTAACCTCTACACAAAAAACAAATCCAACAAAGATTGTTCTCAGTAACGTGAGTGTGTTTGAATCAGGATCTATAACGAACAAAAACGGCGTCTGTGTGGGTGAGCAGCTGAATACGACTGATGTTTTGAAGTGAAACCGATTGTTTTTGAGCAAGTGTATAGAAGCGCGTGGGCGTGAATGTGTGCAACCTCCCAGTTGGTGTTCTTATACAAAAGATATATTGGTCTTCGTTGATGGTGGAGGTGGCAACGTCGTATCCATTCATTCATCCATCTCATCATATAACCTACCACTAATCAGGCAACAATACGCAACGCATTTTGTTGCCGCCAGGAACAGCTTCATTTTTAGAACGTCGTCCTTTGGAGAGGCGCAAATAATTCATTGTTGTTGTGGTAAAATTAAATGAGCGTTTCGATGTCACTCGTACAAGGTGGAGCTGCTGGCGGTGCGCCACAAGGTGCCATACTAGCTGCTGCTGCGCCCTATTATCAGCCACCGGCAGTACCACAGGATGTACAACCAGATCGTCCCATTGGATATGGTGCTTTCGGAGTAGTATGGTAAGTAGTCATGTTGTGTAGTAATGTAGTTGGAGTGGACAAAACATCGGCGGTTATGCCGATTTTTAAGGTGATTTAATTTGATATTAGATACATTTATACGACAGATGAACGTTGTATGCGTTTGAAATTTAGAAAATATTTTAATTTGGAGCTAAAAATACCCTCGTTGAGGGTAGACATTAGAGCTTGACCGAAGCATCGGCTTTTGCTTCGGCATTCGGCCAAAAATCGATAATCGGCCTTCGGCGTCAATAGGCCGATTAACGGAAGCCGAAGCTTTTTGAATAATTTATTTCATATTGAATTGTGCAAGTGATGAATTTGTCTTAGCCAAAACACCCAGTAAAAATAAAACGTAAAAATTATAAAAACAATCTTTTTTGACATTATAATATCAAACTACTGGACTAAATTACCTTTTATTGTTGTATTTATGCATTTGTTGAAAAAAATATTCTAATATTGAACTAAAACACACCAAATTTAATTACAAATTTGAGGACGAAACAACACGTACTACATAGCACAACACGTACTACATAGCACAAGCATAGAACAAAATGGATGAAACTACATTAAAAACTGTTACAACAAAAACAACAACAAATTTGAGGAAAATAATCGGCTTCGGCTTCCGCCAAAAAAAACCCCTTAGGTCGAACTCTAGTAGACATAAAGTTTACGTTGCTTTCAATATTACCATTCTAGCCAAAGAGAAAACAATTAAGAGGAACCCAGAACTTAACTGTAGATATACTTACAATTTGGTTCACCATGCACAGAAAAAAATGTCCGTAGTTAAACTAACTCTAAATTTAACTTATTTTTATTGGAAAAAATTTATTTGCTTGTAATTAAATTTTATTATTTTTATCGAAATTTTCTACAGCTTAATGAAATCTTACTTTTTTTTAAGTATGTCTCAAAAATTTTATGAACTAAACGTGAGTATAAAGTTCAATGACCGTACACATAAGTTCAATATGAACTAAAGCAAAAGAAGATTTTCGTACGATTCCCAAAAATAGTAATAATGAACTACTGTATGGTTAAAATGGTCATGATTTGGCGCCAATGATTTTCTTCTTTACTTTTAGTTAATTTTTTATACCCTCCACCATAGGATGGGGGTATATTAACTTTGTCATTCCGTTTATAACACATCGAAATATTGCTCTAAGACCCCATAAAGTATATATATTCTGGGTCGTGGTGAAATTCTGAGTCGATCTGAGCATGTCCGTCCGTCTGTTGAAATCACGCTAACTTCCGAACGAAACAAGCTATCGACTGAAAACTTGGCACAAGTAGTTGTTATTCATGTAGGTCGGATGGTATTGCAAATGGACCATATCGGTCCACTTTTACGTATAGCCCCCATATAAACGGCCCCCAAATTTGGCTTGCGAATCCTCTAAGAGAAGCAAATTTCATCCGATCCGGCTGAAATTTGGCACATGGTGTTAATATATGGTCTCTAACAACCATGCAAAAATTGGTCCACATCGGTCCATAATTACATATAGCCCCAATATAAACCGATCCCCCGATTTGGCTTGTGGAGCCTCTAAGAGAAGCAAATTTCATCCGATCCGGCTGAAATGTGGTACATGGTGTTAGTATATGGTCTCTAATGACCATGCAAAAATTGGTCGAAATCGGTCCATAATTATATATAGCCCCCATATAAACCGATCCCCAGATTTGACCTCCGGAGCCCCTTGGAAGAGCAAAATTCATCCGATTCGGTTGAAATTTGGTACGTGATGTTAGTATATGGTATCGAACAACCATGCAGGAATTGGTTCATATCAGTCCATAATTATATATAGCCCCCATACAAACCGATCCCCAGATTTGGCCTCCAGTGCCGTTTGTAGAAGCAAAATTCATCCGATCTGGTTGAAATTTGGTACGTGGTGGTAGTATATGATATTTAACAACCAAAAGTGGTCCATATAAGTCCATAATCATATATAGCCCCCATAAAAACCGATCCCGAGATTTGGTTTTGGAGCCTCTTGGAGGAGCAAATTTCATCCGAGTCAGTTGAAATTTGGTACATTGTGCTAGTATATGGCCGTTAACAACCAATATATAGCCCTCAGATAAATCGATCCCCAATCACACAAAAATTGGTCCATATCAAGTTCATAATTGTATATAGTCCCCCATATTTCAATTCTGGCTCTCTACGTACCGCACAGAAGTCCATATCGATTCGTAATTATTTGTAGACTTACATATACATAACTTTTTTGTCTAATATATACCACGTATGGACTAACTCACAATTTAGAAAACGATGTTAAGAAGTTTTAAGATACCACAACCTAAGTAATTTTATTGTGGATGACAGTCTTTCGTAGAAGTTTCTCCGCAATCCATGGTGGAGGGTACATAAGATTCGGCCTGGCCGAACTTACGGCCGTATATACTTGTTTCTTCTATGAGATGCTGTAATTTCATGAACTGCAGTTAAAAAGCACAACAGGGCATTTAAATTTCCTGGTTTTAACAACGCTTTGTGGAAATCTCAAAATGTGGAGCAAAATTTAGTTCAATTTTCGTACGAGGTAGTTCATTCTTCCTATAAAACAGTTCACTTTTTTTCGGTGTGGACACATGAATACTCCAAATCGTATGTGAGCTATCCATCATTCGTATCAAATGGTATAAATAAAAGGTGTTTGGAATATTCCAATGTATGACCCATATTTGTATTTTGGTATTGATCCCTGGCACTAAGGCATCGACCTATTCTTTTTTATTGAACAGAATTCGTTTATTGTTAATGTAACCAGTGTTGCCAGTAATTTTCTAGCTCTTGCCCTCAAATTGCTGCGTTTTCGCTGCTCAAAAATTCCCAAGTTAAATTAAAACTCCCCATAAAAATATGGGCGTGAAGATAAATTCTGAATTTAGTTAGCACAGACATAAACCAGTTTTTTGCACAGCTCTGTTAATTTTTTAACAGAGCTTTATAAAGGGGCTAACCGAGCACTGTAAAGAGTTAACAGAGTTATGCTCTGTCCAAACCAATAAGAGATTTATTTTTTTGCCTCAACATTTTGCAGAAAATTGATTTTTTCGGCACAATTTTTTGTGGCATATGTGTGAATGTGAATTTCTTTTTTTTGATGTTACATTTTTGGTAATAACTTCTAAAATATTGGAACAATCGAATAGTTTCAATCACCAACGTCAAATAAATCAATTTTAATTTATCCAATTAAAATATAATTGATTCAAATAATTTGTGCGTTTTAGTTAGGCTTAGATAAAAAAAATAATTCAATCAATTAAATTGAACGTTTTTTAAAGAATATCACAGAATTTTTTAATCCAAACATCCAAAACATTAAATTCGGATCACACCTAAAGAAGTGAATGATTGAAATGGAAGACTTCCGTCCTATGACAAGCCCATGTTAAATTCATCGCTTCTGTGTCAATTTTGCACCACTTCCTGATCCAAAAAGAAAATTTTCATTGCTTTTTTGGCGGCGTTTTTTTGCTGGGTAAATGCATTTATTAATTTTTCTGATTCAATGAATATTTTGTTGATATATTTCCTATACCTAAGTTCAAGGGACCAATATAAATTAAAATCTTATTGGATCAGCATTAACTTTGTGGTTGAAGCAAAATATATTTTTTTATACCCTGCGCCACACTGTGGAACAGGGTATAATAAGTTTGTGCATTTGTATGTAACGCCAAGAAGGAAAAGTCAGAGACCCATCGTTTAGTATACCGATCGTCTTAGAATTAAATTCTGAGTCGATTTATCGATGTCCGTCTGTCTGTCTGTCTGTCTGTTCATGTATTTTTGTGCGCAAAGTACAGGTCGCAGTTTAATCGGACGATCGTCCTCAAATTTGGCATAGGGTCGTTTTTTGGAACAGAGACAATCGCTATTGATTTTGGAAAAAAATCGGTTCAGATTTAGATATAGCTGCCATATATATTTATCCCCGATCTGGTCATAATTGGCGTGTTTATCAACCGATGTTCTTCAAATTCAGTACATCCGAATATTTTATGAGTCTCGAAAAACTTGTAAAATATCAGCTAAATCGGTTCAGATTTAGATATAGCTCCCATATATATCTTTCGTCCGATTTAGACTCATATGACCACAGAGGCCAAAGTTTACTACCGATTTTCGTGAAATTTTGCATAAAGAGTAGAATTGACATTCTACCAATGTTTGGTAAATTTGATTGAAATCGGTTCAGATTTAGATATAGCTCCCATATATATCTTTCGCCCGATATGGACTAATACGGTCCCAGAAGCCAGAGTATTACCCCAATTTGGTTGAAATTTTGCACTAGGAGTAAAATTAGTAGTGTAGTCAAGTGTGCCAAATTTTATTGAAATCGGTTCAGATTTAGATATAGCTCCCATATATAGCTTTCGCCCGATTTACACTCATATGACCACAGAGGCCAATTTTTTGCTCCGATTTAGTTGAAATTTTGCACAGGGAGTAGAAACAGCATTGTAGCTATGCGTGCCAAATTTGGTTGAAATCTGTTCAGATTTAGATATAGCTCCCATATATATGTTTTTCTGATTTCGACAAAAATGGTCAAAATACCGACATTTTCCTTGTAAAATCGCCACTGCTTAGTCGAAAAGTTGAAAAATGACTCTAATTTTCCTTCTAATACATATATATCGAGCGATAAATTATAAATAAACTTTTGCGAAGTTTCCTTAAAATTGCTTCAGATTTAAATGTTTCCCATATTTTTTACTAACATTGTGTTCCACCCTAGTGCATTAGCCGACTTAAATTTTGAGTCTATAGATTTTGTAGAAGTCTATCAAATTCTGTCCGGATCGAGTCATATTTAAATGTATGTATTTGGGACAAACCTTTATATATAACCCCAACACATTTGACGGATGTGATATGGTATCGAAAAATTATATCTACAAAGTGGTGCAGGGTATAATATAGTCGGTCCCGCCCGACTTTAGACTTTCCTTACTTGTTTTGTCTGGGCCTGAGCCAGAAAAGTTATGCATATCTCTGGAAGTGTCCGTTATGGAATCCAGTGGTATATCCTAAATCACTAAACGATTTATGACTTAAAAATTGATATGGAATATTGTAGGAAGAAGCCAAACTATCGGGATTAAATGCGTGCTACGACATTTCTTCAAAAAAATTACTTTATGAATAATGATGATGAAATGTTGGACACCGTCACATACCAAACACACAACATATTAAATTAGAAACCAAGAGCGTACATCAAATTTTCCACTCACGTGTTGAAAAGAACAGCATTTCCGGATACAATGAAAAAAAAAAAAACGCTTTGTTTTGTTTGTATTAACTTGGGATACACCCGCCTCCGTCCCATCCTTCTATCCTTGTGTCTTCCACACCAATAAGTAAGACCTGGCGAAAGCACCATATCAGTCCCAATATTGAAATAAACAAGAAATACACATTCATGCTATAGACAAAGGAAAAAAAACGCCAGCCAAAACTCATCGACCAACAAATACCGTTCATTACACCGACTTTGCTAGAGTCGACAGAAAAAAAACAGAAACGTAAACAGAACCATAAAGTTGTCCAAAGGCAAAAATCCCCAACTAACAATCCTCTGGCACAATGCAAATTTGAATGCATACACTCATCTCGATAATCGGAGACCGGAGGGACGCGTTTCCGTCAGTGTTGGAAAATTCAAATGCAAGTCAAATCCATGCAAAACACAAGGCAAACAAGGATTAGGTTATCCTCTTGGGATATTTGGGAGATAGCATAGGTTATTATATGGAATCAAAATTGACTCCAAAAATATATCCCATTTTTAATGTCAAGACGGACAGATTGAGGGTGGATTGCCTTGGTTTGTTGTGTCTGCCAGTCGATGACCCAATTGTAGACATTCAATTAATTGAGAAATTGTCTATATTGAATGGTGCATCTTCACATCTGAAGAACTAATGCGAAACGATGACTTCCGTCCAATTTTGCTCTACTTCCGTATCCAGAAAGGAAAGTGAGCGCCAAGATAGAAATGTATCGATAGAGAACATTTGTTGTGAACGAGCCCTTATTTTTTGTTTGTTTGCTATGACATCTGTGAAAAATATAATAAAATCATATATTTTCATCGTGTTAAAAATGTCGAATTTTGTGCCAGAAAGTGATGATTCGCGGAAGGCATTATTTTTTTGTTTTCATTTGAAGAAAAGTGCTGCAGAGTCGCATCGAATGCTTGTCGAGGCATATGGTGATCATGCTCTATCAGAAGCAACATGCAAAAGATGGTTTCAACGGTTCAGAAATAATGATTTTGATGTGAGAAATAAAGAACGTGGAAGACCACTAAAAAATTTTGAAGAAGCCGAATTGGATGGAGATGATACTTTCGAGTCAAAAGCAAACGGCAGCAATGTTAAATGTTGCACAAAAAAACCCTTTAAAAGCTAGAGGAAAGATCCCAAACTGTGGAAAATGGGTGACACATGAAACAAACGCTCATTTCATACGTTTTTGGCTACGCATTTTATGCTGGATATTAGAGAATAGAGCTCGACCGAGGAGTTTATTTTTGTCCAAAGCCGATGTTCGAAAAAAAAAAACGCATAATCGGCCGAAGCCGAATCATTTTCTAAAATTTGTAATTAAATATGTTTGTTGTGATTTTCTTCAATATTAGATGACTTTAAGCTTTTTGTTTTACTTGTATTGGGTATTTTGAATTGGACAAATTTGATAATGAGACAATTCGATGAAAATAAATTGAACACCGAAGGCCGATTGTCGGTTTTTGGACGAAGCCAAAGCCAAATTTTCGGTCGAGCTCTAGTACCGAACTTCATTACTTGTGACATGAAGTAAAATAAAAAATCGGTTTCCAATTCAAATCCCAACACAGAAAAAATATCAACAAAATATTTCCAATCAAGAAATTGATTAAAGTTTGAAAATTTTTTCAATTAATAAATTAATTGATACAATCAAGTTTTTAATCAAGATGCAAACATTAAGTTAATTAAGTCATTGATTGGAAATTTTAATTAAAACATTTAATTGATACAATTTTTAATCAA
Source organism: Haematobia irritans (assembly GCF_050003625.1). Classification (NCBI taxonomy): domain Eukaryota; kingdom Metazoa; phylum Arthropoda; class Insecta; order Diptera; family Muscidae; genus Haematobia; species Haematobia irritans. The sequence goes on from NC_134400.1 coordinate 165,197,443, forward strand.
ACTACTAAAATTTTTAATCAAACTAAGAAGACTAACCCCCATTTTCATGAAGCTCCGTTAGTGCTACGTTAGCTAACTAACTTTTAAACCGTTCTATGGATACATTTGTCATCGTGTCTATACATTTTATATGCCAATTAGGAGCTTAACTGCTAGAAATTTTTCAGTTAAAGATAACTGGAGAAAACATATTTGCAATTCACTTTCTGTTAACTGGCAGTTAAAACCTAACGGAGCTACATGAAAATGGCCGTAAATCAATTAATAAAGTGATGATTTTTTTTTTAATTTTAACTAAAAATTTATTTCAAACAATAAATTTTTTAATCAAACTTTAATCAGTCAAGAAAGTAATTGAAAATAGTTACGTTGTTAATGAAAAAATTAATTGAGTTTTGCAATCAACATCAATTAAATTTTTAAGTGAATCAATTAAAAAATTAATTGAAATTTGCTAATGAATAAATTAATTTTTTAATCAAATATTTTTTTATGCCCAATTAAAACTGTGATTGATGCTATCATTTTCAATTAAAAAATTAATTGGATCAATTAATTTCGTGATTGAATGGGGGAAAAATACACAAAAAATATACACGAAAAATGTGATTCAATCACGAAATTAATTGATCCAATTAATTTTTTAATTGAAATGTCTCCAAGCATAAACAAACACTTGACTAAAAAATTAATTGATTTGATTTGAAAATTTCAAATGATTTTTTAATTGATTCAATTATTATAATTGATGTTGTTTACAAAAACGAATCAATATTTTTTTTAAATTTTAATAAAAAATTAATTGATTCAATCAAAAATTTAATTAAATAATTCACAAATATATTTAAACCTCAATACAATTTCCATTTAACTTTTTGATTAAGTCAGTTAAACAATTAATTGAGTTTTGCAATCGAAATCGATTCAATTTTTTAATTAAATTTGTTGATTGGAACAATTATTGGTTTAATAAAAACCACGAATATTTTGTTTGATTAAAACAATGATCAATTAATTTTTTAACTAAAGACGTAACTTTTCTAATCGACTTTGCAAATTGATTTTGATAAAAAAATGATTGTATCATGAGGACGTACCTCAATTACTTCAAGAGCTATATGAGTTTGTTCTGAATACTTGATTCTTGAATTGTGATGGCTTTACGAATATAAGCGCTATTTGGTCTATAATATCTTTGGCAGTGTAAGAAAAAAATACAAAAAATAACGCGAAAAAATATCAGCTATGGTTTTTGTACGAATGTCCAATTACTAGAGCCGTACAGCAGAAAAATAGTGTAAAAATTTCCCATTTTTCGCTTATTATTAATGAGGTTTAAAAAAATACATTTTAGTGCTCAACAATATGGAAAATATTTATAGCTTATTTAGATTTAAGCCTCTACTTTAAAATAACATCGAGAAATAAATCGAAACTAAGTGGGGAAATAGAGTTTGGTGTCGTTTCCGAATGTCCCCTCAGGTGGACATCGGTAGTCAAAGGGTCAAAAAGTTGATTGTATCTTCAGATTCAATTAACTTTTTAATTGGATATATTTTGGTGATATTTTTTCTGCCTTATGGATGGTATTATAATAAATGTACTAAAATATGTACATATACATACATTATATTCCCCATCTCTGTTAAAGAGATGGGCTCACGACTTAATATTTTCCGAAGTGTTGGCGTGTGGTGTATGTTAAAGACCCTTCCAAATACTTCGTCTTCTTTTTCGATGGCAAACAAGAAGCTGAAAGTTATAAGGCCTTATTATTGCTATGGTTGTAAAAATTAAAATGCTCTGGTGTATGCAGCCAACATCAAGTAACCAATGAACTATCGTAAGCCATAAGGTTCCCCGATATACTCCATTCGACAAAAAGTCATTGATAGAGCGTGAGGAATTGCCTAAAATACTAAGCAGCAAACTCGTCATATAATACGAACATTTTCTTCCCAGTATATAGCCAAGCCCAATAGCAATGAAAAGAAACACGCGATTTGCGTTCTTGACTTAAGGTGGAAAAAAGGACAGAAGATTCAATGGCTAACGAAATTAAAATATAAAAAATTAAACGCTTATTATGTGTAACAACTATGAAATTGATAAGGAAGGTGGATAAAGTAAAGTTTACTCTTTGAAAATACATTAATAAATAAATAGAAAAAAAAAAACTAAAAAAAAAATCTGAATTGAGAAATATACATTAATGGAAATTTTCCAATAATTTATATTATTAAAATTCTAAACATGTTTCGGCAATATTCAAAAATATATATGCTTCCTCCAAAATATGTTTGGGACAAATGTTAGAGAAGCGTTTTTTTAGGGTGCATTTGGCAGAGGACTTAGCCGACTTAATTAACTAACTTCAATTTTCATTAAAAAGTTGATTGCATCAATTAGTTTATTAATTTAAAAACATTTTCAACTTCAATGAACATTTTAATTGCAAATTTTGTCAAAATTGTATTTCTATAGAAAATGTTGTCAAAATTGTATTTCTAGAGAAAATTTTGTCAACATCTTATTTCTAGAGAAAATTTTGCGAAAATTTTATTTCTATAGAAAATTTTGTCAAAATTTTATTTCTATAGAAAATTATGTCAAAATTTTATTTCTATAGGAATTTTGTCAGCATTTCTACAGAAAATTTTGCGAAAATTTTATTTCTATAGAAAATATTGTCTACATTTTTTGTCTAAAGAAAAGTTTGTCAAAATTTTATTTCTATAGAAAATTTTGTCAAAACTTTATATCTATAGAAAATTTTGTCCAAATTTTATTTCTATAGAAAATTTTATTTTTTTATTTCTTTAGAACATTTTGTTAAAATTTTATTTCTATAGAAAATTTTGTTAAAATTTTATTTCTATCTACCAAAATCTTCTATAGAAATTCATAGAAAATTTTGTCAAAATTTTATTTCTATAAAAAATTTTGTTAAATTTTTTTCTATAAAAAATTTTGTCAAAATTTTTTTCTTTCTTTGTAAAAATTTTATTTCTATAGAAAATTTTGTTAAAATTTTATTTCTGTAGAAAATTTTGTCAAAATTTTATATCTATAGAAAATTGTGTCAAAATTTTATTTCTATAGAAAATTTTGTTAACATTTTATTTCTATAGAAAATTTTGGAAAAATTTTATTTCTATAGAAAATTTTGTCAAAATTAAAAAAAAAAAATTTATTTCTATAGAAAATTTTGTCAAAATTTAATTTCTATAGAAGGTTAGGTTAGGTTAGGTTAGGTTAGGTGGCAGCCCGATGTATCAGGCTCACTTAGACTATTCAGTCCATTGTGATACCACATTGGTGAACTTCTCTCTAGAAAATTTTGTTAAAATTTTATTTCTATAGAAAATATTGTCTACATTTTTTGTCTAAAGAAAAGTTTGTCAAAATTTAATTTATATAGAAAATTTTGTCAAAATTTAATTTATATAGAAAATTTTGTCAAAATTTAATTTCTATAGATAATTTTGTCAAAATTTAATTTCTATAGAAAATTTTGTCAAAATTTAATTTCTATAGAAAATTTTTTCAAAATTTTATTTCTATAGACAATTTTTTCAAAATTTTATTTCTATAGAAAATTTTTTCAAAATTTTATTTCTATAGAAATTTTTGTCAAAACTTTATTTCGATTGAAAATTTTGTCAAAATGTAATTTCTATAGAAAATTTTGCCAAAATTTAATTTCTATAGAAAATTTTGTCAAAATTTAATTTCTATAGAAAATTTTTCCAAATTTAATTTCTATAGAAAATTTTTCAAAATTTTATTTCTATAGAAAATTTTTTCAAAATTTTATTTCTATAGAAAATTTTGTCAAAACTTTATTTCGATAGAAATTTTTTTCAAAATTTTATTTCTATAGAAAATTTTTTTCCTCTGTTGGTTAAGCTACTCTTGTAGTTTAGTCAATGTATGGTTTTAAGCTGAAATAAAAAAACAACAATGCTTAAAGAACAAAACCAACAATAACAAAACAAAACAAATGCAAATTTTATTTCTATAGAAAATTTTGTTAACATTTTATTTCTATCTAAGAAAATTTTCTATAGAAATTCATAGAAAATTTTGTCAAAATGTTATTTCTATAGAAAATTTTGTCAATTTTTTTTTCTATAAAAAATTTTGTCAACATTTTTTTTCGTTATAAAATTTTGTCAAAGTTTTATTTCTATAGAAAATGTTGTCAAAATTTTATTTTTATAGAACATTTTGTCAAAATTTTATTTCTATAGAAGTTTTTGTCAATATTTTATGTCTATAGAAGTTTTTGTCAAAATTTTATTTCTATAGAAAATTTTGTCAAAATTTTATTTCTATAGAAAATTTTGTTAAAATTTTATTTCTATAGAAAATTTTGTCAAAATTTTATATCTATAGAAAATGTTGTCAAAATTTTATTTGTATAGAAAATTTTGTTAAAATTTTATTTCTGTAGAAAATTTTGTCAAAATTTTATATCTATAGAAAATGTTGTCAAAATTTCAATTCTATAGAAAATTTTGTGAAAAATTTATTTCTACAGAAAATTTTGTCAAAAATTTATTTCTATAGAAAATTTTGTCAATTTTGTTGGAGACGTATATTTGGTAAAATCTACCAAAACATGAAGAATTCTACCAATCTTCTAAACAGTAAAAAATCTACTAATTTTGGTAGATTTCTACCAACTGTGGCAACCTTATGATGATCTGTTAACTCATTAAGAGTGCTCCGTTAACTCATTAGCAGTGCTAACTTGGTGGTTTGTATCTCCGCTAGATCGGATTTGTTTTCACGGATATTAGTATAAGTGGGTCTGAAATATCGGCCAGCCCCTTAGACCTAACCTATCTAGATCTTCTTCTGTATACCACCATAATCTCTTTTGGGTATTCTTCGAAACAAGTGTCTCTAAGTTGGTATGTTCATATGTTGCACTAAAAGGTAAAACCACAAAGAAAAATCTAATATTCACATCCATTTAAACCACATCATCTTTAAAGCCCTAGCCAGACATTCAGCAGCATTCAAATGAATGCTCTTTCTGCTGCAACCTTCGCCGACCATAAACATAAACATCAGTTTAACCAAACCAGAAAAAGCAACATAACAAATAAGTACACAAAAAAAAAAAAAAAACATTTCAAATCAAAAACCAGTTACTGCAGGTAAAAGAAGATTGTGCATATCCGTCCGTCTAGTAAATGATCGGTTTGAAACCCAAAATAAAATGAAAATATCTTTTGTTGTCCAAGGTTTTTCTAACTCATTTCATTTGATTTTATGTTGCTTGTATGGTGGATGAGCACTTATAGAAAAATAATCTCAGTATTCTCTCGAACTGAAAGCTGTATAGGAAAAGAAATAAACTAAAGAAATCTCCGAGACCATTTAGTAGCAACGATTTAGTTGCTGTTATGTTTAAATATTTATATATATAAAACAAAACAAGGTTAAATAATCTAAATTTTTTGCAAACTTTTTCTTAAATTGCCTTACAAAATCATTAAAAAGCTTCTAAAGCATCATAAAATGGCATGTGAGTTTCAAGGGGAGTTTCTGTTTGTCATTCCAGCTGTTGACGATTTCGCCATTTTCAGCAGACTAGTTTACCGTTTTAGCATCTTTTGGCCCACCTATTTGTTTCAAAGTCCGTGAAAATAAAATAAAATTTAATTTTTTTATATATTTAGTTCCGAGACTCAGTAAGACAGAGCGTCAGTATAAGTCTTCAGAATACAGGCCGCAATAGACACCTGGTCTTCTTATGGTTTTGTAATTATTAATAAATAAATAAAGTTTGCCTTCTCAAACGAAATAAACGTTTTTTCCGATTTTCTTGTGGTTTATTGGCAAGCAAGTACAGCAATGAAGCTAAGCTCTGAGTTTCTAACATTACAGGTATTTCGAGTCAAATTTATCACAAGAGATGCATTTGCTTCTAACAAAATATCAGAATCCAAAAACAAACAATTTTATGATGCGTAGAGTAGCCAAGCTACCAAAACAATAAAAGCGAACAGTTATTTTAGTGAAAATAACATGCCAACAAAATGAACTCTCTCTCAATGTGAGAGTAGAGTTGAGATGCACAAAATGATAATAGCATATGTGAGATAACTATGCTATGAAGTAACATATAGATCGGTCAATGAGAGAATAGAATTGAGATGCACAAAATTATCACTGTGTTTGTGAGATACCTATTGCAATATATAGATTGATCAAATAAACCTATGCTAACACCCAAAAAAAAGTGACCCCACCGTGGAAGAAAATGTAGGTTTATTTTAGAAAATTTTAACTAAAATAGTTTTCTAATTGCAACATGTTACAAATAAGTTAATACTTTTTGTCAAATTGAAGAAAATTTTTTAAAAATAATTAATTTTTTTCTGTTGTTTAAGAAAATTTCATATGTTGGAAGAAAAAATTGGATTTAAAAATTGTTAAAATGTCTTTAGCGCTGTACGAAGTTCGAGACAGGTACAATTTTAGTCAAATTTACTCATTTGAGAGACTTATGAACTCAATTTAAGCAAACTTCTGCCATTTTAGGAAAATATGAACTATTTTATTTTTTAGTAAAATTGTGCACTATATTTGTATACAACTTTTTTTTTTTATTTTTAGTTCACGTCATTAAATTTAGCAAAAAATTATTCAAATAAGGAACATTTACTCATATTGTGCAAAATTTAACTAAAATCAACTAATCTTCATGAACTAAAATAAAGTTCAGTTGGCATTAGAGCCCCTTTTTTCTGGGTGAACATGTGAAGTAACATAAATTCATAACAACATTTAATGAGAAATTTAACATACGATAAAAATGTAGGAATGATAATATCGCTGTTAACGATTGTGGCCTTAATCAGCAGCACTACTGCTACAGCTTTAATATATTTTGTATACGTTAGTTAAATGAATTAAAAAAGGGGAAACAATTATACACAAAAAAAGCATAAAGATTTACAAAATCTCATAAAATAGTTCAGAATTTATTAAAATTTTTAAAAGTTATACAACAATGAAGCATTAGTAGTTACTAAATTCGTATTTCCCATAAAATGATTCAGAATTTCTTAAATTTTGTAAGTTTTACCACAAATGCACCCATCGTGGACTTCGTATGGCGCTAGATTTTTTTGTTTGCAATGCTTAGTATATGGTCTCTAACAACCATGCAAAAATTGGTCCACATCGGTCCGTAATTACATATAGCCCCCATATAAACCGATCCCCCGATTTGGCTTGCGGAGCCTCTAGGAGAAGCAAATTTCATCCGATCCGGCTGAAATTTGGTACATGGTGTTAGTATATGGTCGCTAATGACCATGCCAAAATTGGTCCACATCGGTCCATAATTATATATAGCCCCCATATAAACCGATCACCAGATTTGACCTCCGGAGCCCCTTGGAAGACCAAAATTCATCTGGTTCAGTTGAAATTTGGTACGTGGTGTTAATATATGGCCTCAAACACCCATGCAAAAATTGGTCGAAATCGGCCAATAACTATATATAGGCCCCATATAAACCGATCCCCAGATTTGACCTCTGTTGCTTTTTGGAGCAGAAAAATTCATCCGATCTGGTTGAAATTTGGTACGTGGTGGTAGTATATGATATTTAACAACCCTGGACTGATATGGACCCATAATCATATATAGCCCCCATATAAACCGATCCCGAGATTTGGTTTTGGAGCCTCTGGAGGAGCAAATTTCATCCGAGTCAGTTGAAATTTGGTACATTGTGCTAGTATATGGCCGTTAACAACCATGCCTAACTAGGTCCATATCGGTCTATAGTTATATATAGCCCTCAGATAAATCGATACCCAATCACACAAAAATTGGTCCATATCAAGTTCATAATTCTATATAGCCCCGATATAAGCGACCCCCATATTTCAATTCTGGCTCTCTACGTACCGTGCAAAAAGTCCATAGCGATTCGTAATTATTTGTAGACTTACCTATACATAACTTTTTTGTCTAATATATACCACGTATGGAATAACTCACAATTTAGAAAACGATGGTAAGAAGTTTTAAGATACCACAAACCAAGTAAATCGATTGTGGATGGCAGTCTTTCGTAGAAGTTTCTACGCAATCCATGGTGGAGGGTACATAAGATTCGGCCTGGCCGAACTTACGGCCGTATATACTTGTTTTGCTTATTTTTGTGATATCGGAGTTTGTAATACAGTTTAGTTAAAATTTTCTAAAATTAATCTACATTATCTTTATTGGTTGGTTCAATTGTTTTCACTCACTGATGTCCTTAAATGCAACATGATGTTTTATTTATAGGCATTAGACGTTACGATGGTTGCCTTTTATTAGGCGGGACTGGGCAGCCCTACACTCAAAAAAAAGTTTACTTGGATCCAAAGATTTTGACCTTCTCTTAAGGATTTTGGTATTGATTCCGAGCCACCAATCTGGTCTTAAATCTAGGATCAATAAAATTAAAATTAGGATTCAGATCTCATTTATCGAATTTTCATTTTATTTTCTCGGTATATTTATAAAGCTATTCACGTGCAAACAAATGCCACACACAAAAAAATTTCACGAAAATTTTTCCAATTAAAATTTTAATTGAGTTATTTTTTAAAAATTTAATTGATTCAACAAATTTTTTAATAGAAACAAAAATTAATCACCAAAATAATAGTATCAATTAATTTTTTAATTGGATCAATTAACTTTTTAATTGACCTTCAATTAATTTTTTAATTGATACTATCATTTCTGTGATTGAAGACATTTCAGTTAACAATTAATTGGATCAATTAATTTCGTGATTGAATCAGTAAAAAAAAATTTTGTGTGCAGTTTAAAAATCCAAATTATAGCGGATACCTCATAGTAAAAATGTTTTCTTAATTAAAAAAAAAAAACTTTAAACCAAAGATGCTAAATCCTCAAAATAAGTCTCAGCCTATATTCGAAGCGTTTTTATCTTAAATCTATAGATTCAGATTTGAGTTAATTTAAGGACAGTTTCTTTAAATCAAAAATGTGTTTCTTAACTGTAAGGAAAATTAGCCTTAGTTCAAAGACACGCGACTTTAACAGAGGGACACAAAGTTACAAAATTGGTGTCCTAAATTCAATGAAAAAAAAATGTTTGAAGCAATGATTATAAACTTTATTCTAATTAATATTTCATTATTTTAAGCAAAATTTATCCTTAATATTTTGTGAATTTCGCATCCTAAAATTTAGGTTGCGTAATTTTAAATATAACGTAAATATTTTTGCAGTGTGTGCACCATCCTAGTTTATTTTGCCAACAATATCTAAATGTCAATAAATGCAACATGACGTTAAGGGCATATGTGGGTGTTTAACCATATGTGTACTCTGCGTATTTAAATTAGAGGTGTGTACGTGAGTAATACTATGTTCATGGTTGGTTAATCACGCTCACGCACACTTACGCTGTTGCCATCACGCGTGAGTCACGAAAATTTCATGTCACGTGCACACCTCTAACTTAAATTTTATTCCTTGACGTGATTCTCTATACATCAACATGAAATATGTGGTCTCCCAGCATGCGAATGCCAACGTGACTTTCGTGAGTCCCCAGATTTTTTTATACCTTTCCATTCATTGTTCATTGTGGCAACACCCTAAAGATGTGTCACCTCTATTACCCAACAGTGGCCATATGGCCTGCAAGCATTACTGGAATAGACTAAATATTTGCTATTATATGGAATATTGAATTAATTTTTATTTCTTGGAATTGAGTTGCTGCTCGTGGCAATATGACATGGAAAATCCATTCCCTCCCCAGGTGAAGACACTAAAATCAAACCAGGGGCCTGGTCTGGATAATATAAATCTTACTACCAGTGCCTCACTTTGCATAGAACATGCAAATGTTTCAAAGTTCCCTGGCTCCCCGTCAATATGGTGAACTGAAAAATATTTAGCCGAGTGCTGATGGTGTGATAATGGACGTTGGCATTTTTTTTTGTTGCCTATGCAGTAACCTATCGAAGAAGAATTGACGACCTGATTTTGCAAAATAAAAGGAAACGAGAATACACCTAAAAGGCTTCCAACAATTCCTTCGCAATGTATTCAATTCAATTCTAGACAATAGCGATAGTAGGGGGTCTGGAGCGGGCGAAAATTTAATGAAAGACTACCATCTATTAACTGAAATGTAGTAATGGATCAAATGGGGTCATAGGTAATGGATCCATCCATTCACTACACAATGAAAAAGAAAAAAAAATAATCTCGAAGTGGAATAGAAACCAGGTTGACTAAATGAAAACTCTTACGGTACGGTCACACTGGACAAATATTTGACAGAAATCAGATAATAAGACGTCAGCACAGCCAAACCAGCGAACATTTTTAGCTCATATTGGATATATGACATCACGATAGGAGTATCTTCCTAAAACGGCATCCATATATTATGAAAATGCTCCATGAAAAAAGTTTGACACTCATTTTTGTCAAATATCTGCCTAGTGTGACCATACCCTCAGAATAACATGGCTTTGAATTCTAAGAATTTTACATTTGATTGCGAACCAAAGACAAGGTTTTCTTAAAACAACGAAATTTAAATAAATTAGTGAGTGTGTTTTTGTTTCTATACACAATATATACCGGTTTATCAAATTCTAAAAATTTACATATCTAATATACAGGGTAGCTGACACAATGTATTACCAATTCCCAAGTATTTATTTTTATTCTTCAAAATATGCAGTCAAACAAAACGTGAACCCACCTTCATTGAAATTGTATGTTAATTTTACAAAATTTTAACTAAACAATATTAAAAACTCCGATATGCTAAAATAATAAATAATAAATTGATACGTAATATTTGAATGTATATGTTAAGAACATTAAATACACAGAAAATCCAATTAAAGTCTTCATTGAGTTTTAAAAAATATTCAATTAAAAATGTAATTGATTCAACAATTTTTTTTATGAAACAAAAATCAATCATAAAAATTAATAGTAACAATAAATTTTTTAATCGACTTTCAATTAATTTTTTAATTGACTTTCAATTAATTTTTAATTGATACTGTGATTGAAATGAATTGATTCAATTTTGACAAAATTTTTCTATAGAAATTAAATTTTTACAAATTTTTCTATAGAAATAAAATTTTGCGAAAATATTCTATAGAATTAAAATTTTGACACAATTTTCTATAGAAATAACATTTTGGACAATATTTTCTACAGAAATAAATTTTTGATTGTTTAAAAATCAGTTTTTTAAAATTTTGACAAAATTTTCTATAGCAATAAAATTTTGACAAAATTTTCTGTAGAAATAAAATTTGGACAAAATTTTCTATAGAAATAAAATTTTGACAAAATTTGTATACAAGTAAAATTTTGACAAAATCTTCTATAGAAATAAAATTTTGACAAAATTTTCTATAGAAATAAATTTTTGACAAAATTTTCAATAGCAATAAAATTTTGACAAAATTTTTTATAGCAATAAAATTTTGACTAAATTTTCTATAGAAATAAAATTTTGACAAAATTTTCTAAAGAAATACAAATTTGAGAATATTTTCTATAGGGATAAAATTTTTACAAAATTTTGATTTTTTAAAAATAATTTTGACAAAAATTTCTATAGGAATAAAATTTTGACAAAATTTGCCATAGAAATAAAATTTTGCGAAAATTTTCTATAGAAATAACATTTTGCGAAAATTTTCTATAGAAATTAAATATTGACAAAATGTTCTATAGAAATAACATTTTGGACAATATTTTGTATAGAAATAAAATTTTGATTTTTTAAAAATCATTTTTTTGTAATTTTGACAAAAGTTTCTATAGCAATAAAATTTTGACAAAATTTGTATAAAAATAAAATTTTAACAAAATCTTCTATAGAAATAAAATTTTGAGAAAATCATCTATAGAAATAAAATTTTGAGAAAATTTTCTATAGAAATAAAATATTGACAAAATTTTCTATAGAAATAAAATTTTGACAAAATTTCAATAGAAATAACATTTTGACAAAATTTTCTATAGAAATAAAATATTGACAAAATTTGTATAAAAATAAAATTTTGACAAAATTTCTATAGAAATAAAATTTTGCGAAAATTTCTATAGAAATAAAATTTTGAGAAAATTTGTATAAAAATAAGATTTTGCGAAAATTTTCTATAGAAATAAAATTTTGACAAAATTTTCTATAGAAATAAAATTTTGACAAAATTTCTATAGAAATAAAATTTTGAGAAAATCTTCTATAGAAATAAAATTTTGAAAAAAATTTCTATAGAAATAAAATAGTGACAAAATTTTCTATAGAAATACAATTTTGACAAAATTTCTATAGAAATAAAATTTTGACGAAATTTTCTATAGAAATAAAATTTTGACAAAATTTGTATAAAAATAAAATTTTAACAAAATCTTCTATAGAAATAAAATTTTGAGAAAATCTTCTATAGAAATAAAATTTTGAGAAAATTTTCTATAGAAATAAAATTTTGAGAAAATTTGCTATAGAAATAAAATTTAGACAAAATTTTCTATAGAAATAAAATTTTGACAAAATTTTCTATAGAAATAATATTTTGACAAAATTTTCTATAGAAATAAATTTTTGACAAAATTTGCTATAGAAATAAAATTTTGAGAAAATTTTCTATAGAAATAAAATTTTGACAAAATCTTCTATAGAAATAAAATTTTGAGAAAATTTTCTATAGAAATAAAATTTTGAGAAAATTTTCTGTAGAAATAAAATTTTGACATTTTCTATGGAAATAAAATGTTGACAAAATTTTTTATAGAATAAAATTTTGACAAAATAATAATTTTGAATTTTTTAAGTTTGGAAGATTTATGGTAAATTTTGCTAACCATGCACGAGTGGCAACCGTGTATGGGGCGCGATTGAACTCTCTTTCAAATAGATCCAAATAATGAAGAAAAAATGAAGAAAAACAGACATTTCAGGGAAGCAAATATTATGGATTTTCTTTTTAATACCATTTCCTTATTTTAAAGAAATTAACCCGTGATATTATGTAAATTGCGTGTCCTAAAATTTGCTTTACATTATCTTTCATATTAGGTCCATATTTGTAGTCTATGAAGGAGTTATGTAAAACCGGAAGGGGTATAAGGCTCTATAGGAATTTTACACATTATAAATTTTTGCAGCTGTTCATTTCAGTTTAATTCATGTGTGAAAGGTTCAATATAGAAAATTGAAATACAATTTAAATTACAACTCTTCATCCCCAAGAGTCACTTTATTACGTTGGGACGAGTTTGTAACATAAATACAGGTTTCGACAAAAAAAAAAAATATCAATATTGAATAAGGGATGACTTTTTCAAGTCATGGAAAAAAAAATACAAACGAGTATCCGTCTTCCACATATAATCTGAAAATATAAATGAAAATGTAAAACCAAAACTATAACCTAGGAAATTTAGTATAATTTTGTTTTATGGAAATTATAATATTTTAGTTAAAATTTTCACAATATTAGAAACTTTCGTATACTTTAATAAATTTTTTGTTTATTTTGGTTGAATGAACTATAAAGAAGAGAATAAAAATGTATATAATTTTTTTTAAATTTGAATTTCCAATAATTCTGAATTTCCTAAATTTTTTAATTTTTTTTAAATACGTGGAATTCCTTACTGCAATTTTTCCCTTCAAAATACGAAATTTTATTTTATTAATAGATTTTACATTACATATACAATTTACACATGTTTTCTTAATAAAAAAAAAAAATAATTCAAGAAGTGTCTAAAACAATCTTTGTTTTTAAAATTTCTTTTCATCAAATTTAAGATACGAATTTTTGAAATTTACTTTCCTCCGTTGTATGACTTTGAAGCAAGTTAATTTTTCTTTAAAGTAAAGAAAAACATTTTTAGATCCAAATAATTTTTTTTGAGTGTAAGAAGAAAGCTCGTTAAACGAGATCTGTATACTAATTTCCAGAATTAACTTGTAATAAATACCAAAATCCTTAATTCTTAAGAAATTCTAAATTTTTGGATTATTATCTGTAATTTGTTCTAATTGTTATCTTACTTTTATATTTTCAGGTAAGTGTGTGTGTGTGTGTTTTCCTCAATATTAAAATACATCTTCTCTATGATAATTGGGATGGTAAGCTTTCATATGTGAAATATTGGAATTTTTGTATTTACCTGCAGGGGAAAAACTTGGCTATTGGGACTAAGATAGAGGATTGTCGAAAATATTGTTTATTATATTATTAATAGGAGCAACCTAAATTTTCCGATAATTGCCAATAATTTACTTCTTTTTTTATTTTATTAAAAAGATAATTGTATCAATTGTAAGGTGACAAATCTCCTTAATTTTAAAACAGGAATCAATCGCCTTAATTTTTATAATTTTATAAAGTTTTTTTTTTTTATAATTTTATTGTTAAGACTCAGTAAGACAGAACGCCAGTTCAAATCTTCAGAATACAGGCCACAATAGACACCAGGTCTTCTTATGGTTTTGTAATTTAAAATTTATTTTATTAACTTTACCTTCTCAAAAGAATCATACGTTTTTCCGATTTTCTTCTGGTTTATTGCCAAGCAAGTACATGAATGAAATGTACAATTTGATTGTGCACCAAGCTAAGCTCTGAATTTCTAACATTACAGGTGTTTTGAGTCAAATCTATCACAAGATATGCATATATTACTAACAAAATCCAAAAACAAACAATGTTATGATGAGTGAATAGTTAATCTAACAAAAAAAATGCGAACAGTTATTTTAGTGAGAATAACATGCCAATAAAATGAAATATCTCCCAATGTGAGAATAGAATCGAGATGCACAAAATTATCATTGTGTATGTGTTATAACTATGGTAATATATAGATAGCATAGATAACTAAGTAATAGATGACCCATCGGTGTCAAACGCAGGCTGACAGTTGCTGAGGAATAAACGAAGAAAATATGGGGAATCACAAATTCTCTCTGAAATTAGTTTTTAAATTTTTCCTATTATATCCACAATTTGAACATTTTTGATACACCAGATTATTTATAATCAAATGAAATATCGAAAAGTTTAGAGTTGAACAAAAAATTACAACTAAAACCGCGAAACTGTAAAATTTAATTTTGAGCAAATTTTCTCTTTACGAAAAACACAAAACGAAATGTCAGAAAATTCATTTGGGCTTCTTCAACATTTTATGGTCGAAGAGCGATGGGTCATCTATTACTTAGTTATCTATGATAGATAGATCAATGAGAGAATAGAATTTAGATGCACAAAATTATCACTGTGTTTGTGAGACAACTGTAGCAATGTATAGATAGATCAAAAACCTATGTTAACATATGGAGTAACATAAATACATAATAACATTTAATGATAAATGTAACATAACATAAAAACATAATGATGCTATCGCTGTTAACCCTCTGTATCATAATGTAGACTGTAGGCAACATACCGTTCGAATGCCTCAAAATTAATAGAAATAACTTCTTTAGCTCAATCACGCACTGTATCCCATGGTTTACATACTGAGCTAATAAACTTGTAAAAATAGAACAATTAGGTGGCACTACTTGCTGGAAATTGACATTTCTTTATTGGCTATTGGTATTTACGAAAAAGTGCCGGTTTGCTGTGACTTCAAAAAATAATAAAAAATTGTTGTGCTTGTGTTTTGTGTGTAATCTTGATAAATTGGAGAGGTAGGTTAGGTTAGGTTATGTGGCAGCCCGATGTATCAGACTCACTTAGACTATTCAGTCCATTGTGATACCACAGTGGTGAACTTCTCTCTTATCACTGAGTACTGCCCGATTCCATGTTAAGCTCAATGACAAGGGACCTTCTTTTTATAGCCGAGTCCGAACGGCGTTCCACATTCCAGTGAAACCACTTAGAGAAGCTTTGAAACCCTCAGAAATGTCACCAGCGTTACTGAGGTGGGATAATCCACCGCTGAAAAACTTGTTGGTGTTCGGTCGTAGCAGGAATCGAACCCACGACCTTGTGTATGCAAAGCGGGCATGCTAACCATTGTAGCACGGTGGCTCCCGTTGTAGAGGTAAGTGTTCGAGCTTTATTGTAGAATGTTCTTTTTGAACAATTTTTTTTTTGTTTGTGGTGGCAAATAATGTTTGGCTACACACCCAATTTGTGGGAGTTTCTCTTCAAATAATAAAAATAAATGAAAATTAAAAAATACGTGTTTTTTTTTATTTTTTTTTTGTTATCATCTCCAATACAAAAAATCATACCAATCGGAGTTCAGACGGTTAATAATTTTTGCTTTAATCAGCACTGCTGCACAAATTTTTTTTTATTGATCAACTTTTTAATTGGCAATAATTTTTCTTAGTTGTTAAAGCACCGATCACATTCGCAATCTTTACGGGCTCTTTTCTCAAGCCAAACTACCTTCATTGAGGATAAGCATGGCAAAGAATACCATAAATAAATAAGGATTATTTGTCTTTATTTAGACAACATTAGCTAGAAAAGAACATTTCATTGGTCTAAAATTTCATTTGGAAGGAAAGAATTATTTTTTTTTTGCACGCATTTCTGAGAATTGAGTTGATGGATTCATAATTAAATCCTTGGTCTCATTTGTCTCATTTTCTTGTCCAACCATTTCTGTTCAAAGTAATTTACACACATCAGAAGGTACAGGAAATCCTTCCTTGGTTATTGACAATCTATCGTTGACTGTCCATTGCGGGTGATATATATGAGTTACTCTATTGCCCATTATGTGATTATACACTGAAAATTGTATGTCATGTCGGATTGTTTTATATTTCGATTTCTATTTTAAAAGATTGTGTATTGTTTGTTTTCTTTTTTTTTAGAAAATGTAATGGCAAGTTGTTGTGTGATAATTCTATATTCAGACAAAAAAACAAAAAAATATTTTTTGTGTTAAATCACGAAATTAATTAATAAATTTTTTAATTGAAATGTCTTCAGTCACCGAAATGATAAGTATCAATAAAAAAATGAATTGAAAGTCAATTAAAAAATTAATTTATCCTATTAATTTTTGGGATTGACTTTTATTTCAATTAAAAAATTTGTTGAATCAATTAAATTTTTAATTGAATATTTTTTTTTTAAACTCAATTAAGACTTTATTTGAAAAAATGTTCGTGAATTTTTTTTATGTGTCGGATTATAATCAACAATTAAATGTCAACTTCATTTTTTACGAAAATTGTTTTTGAGAAATAAATGTCAACAAAAAATATAATTTTTTTAAAATTATTAATTAATTTTTTTTTTCGAAAAACTAATCACAGCCGAAAATTCGTCTTTAAATTTTAGAAAATATGATCTCCAAGAATTTTTGGAAATTTTGATATCGATTTTTTATGCGATAAATGCATTTTTATTGCTCCAATAATGTACATGCAAATAAAAAAAAACACAACTATGTAATTTTATCGAAAAAAATAATAATTAATTTAAATCATTTCGTTTTTCTTTATAAAAAAGTGTGTCACTCTTTGTGCTAGCTTTTTATTGCAAGTGCCACTTTTTGTGCAACTTTTTACAAATTCACAATGCTAACGCTGCCGCTTAGTCTTTTCAATGAAATCGCTTTGTCCTTCTAGTTAAGTAATTCGACTTGAAAATGGGTATCTTAACATGAAAGAAAAAATTGTTTGCTACACGAACTAATACAGCATAATCTCCGTGTTACTTTACAACTTTCATTAGTGGTTTGAGTGGAATTCTTCTCTTTTTCATAAAACAATTTAACAATATTTCCCATTACTTTGGTAATAAGGGCGAGTTATTTAAATGTATCTTTTTTTAAAATTTCAATTGTGGCTCGCAAGAATTATTTTAGATTTGAATAGACAATGCTTTTTGAGTATACAATTGAATAAGGACAACACACTCACTGTATGTCACCACTCATTGTATGTCACCTACATATGAGACGAATATGAACTGACTGACAGATATCGATGAAGTTAATGGGTACCTAACCATAGATTGTCATTAACAAGTAATGGTTGTGGGAATAACGAAGGATTTTTAATTTTGCAATGAAATCGATCTTTATTACTGTAGCTTCTATTGTATGGACTGGGGACAGACGTATTTCCAGTAACAAATGAAACCAAGACTTTAATTATGAGTGCATCAACTCAATTTGTACAAGTGCGTAGGAGCCATTATGATAGTAATACGAAGAACTTGCTATGTGTAAATGAATGGATTGTGCACATGAATACATCGAAGTCATACACTTATGATGTGGCAAGAACTACACAGGAAAAATGTTACCTATAATAAAATCACTGATGAGTTTTTAAATGGAAGGGACAATTTTTACTATATTTAAAGGAAGTAACTCATCTTATGGTCTATCGTTTCCGTCCTATAACGATTCCTTGTAAAATTCATTGATCATGAAGATGATTCAAATTTACCCTTCTTCAGTAAAACAAGTTGAGAATCCTTATTATTTGTAGTTGTTTTTTTGCTGGGATTTTATGTTATGGTGAGCATAATAACCATATTAGCAAATCAAAATCATAGCGAACAATTATAGTAGGGAGCATAGCATACAAATATTATGAGATATATCCTCAATGTGAGAGTTAAATTAAGATGCACAAAATTATCAATCTGTTTGTGATATGGAAAACAATGAGAATAACATTTAGAGAGAGAGCATATTAACTTATGCTATCATAAGAATTAACAGAATACATAGTAACATATAATGACAAGCTTAACATGAAATATAATGGATTGTTTTTGACTGCTACGAGTACATATCACCAAACTGAAAATATTGACATAATAACCTAAATTTTAGGTCAAGCAATTTACACAATATTAAGGACAAATTTCTTTAAAATAACGAAATTTAAGTCAAATAAAATTTAACATAATATTTGACTTGTAAATTTCCTTCTTTAATTCGCATCCCTCTGCCAAATGCCCATGCCTTTGAAGTAAGGCAAATTTTCAAATTTAAAGAAAACTATTTTTGATTCATAGAAATACTCTTTAAATTAGCTGATATATTGAATCTTTGGATTGAAGATAAAAAGGCTTTAAATATGGACTAAGACTTAAAGATTTTGCATTTCTGGTTTAAAGTTTTTTTGTATACTTTGATTAATTTGGATTTTTTAACTGAAATTTATACACTAAAAAAAAGTGAACTCTCTATTTCACTAAAGCCAATTTAACTTTATTTTAGTTCGTGGAATTATTATGTTTGGAGAAAGTTTCCTTTACTCTAATAATTGTTTGCGTACGTTAGTTAAATTAGCTAAAACCGAGGAAAAAATATACACAAATGAAGCATAAAGATTAACTGAATTCGTGTCTTCCACAAAATAGTTCAGTATTTCTTTAAATTTGCAAATGCGTTCATCATGAACTTCGTATGTCACTAATGACATCCTTGCAATTTTGAACTCCATTTTTTCCCTTCAAACTACAAATTTTTCTTAAACAAGTGAAAAAACTTAATTATGTCTAATAAATTTTCTTGAATGTTTCGAAAAATATTTACTTATTTTAATGACATCGGCATGATGCCAGCGTTTGTAATACTGTTTAGTTAAAATTTTCTAAAAATATTCAACATTTTCTAAAACTAACCTAAAGATGTCTTCCTGGTGCGTTCACTGATTTTTCAGTGTGCATTTGTTATTCCAAAATTGTTCATTTTTGAAGCAATATTATGTGCACGGAACGAAATAGATGATAATCATTTGGTGACAGGCCCGGGCTAAGAGGTGGACGAATAAGAGCCATAGTAGCCAAACTACCAACAAATATATAAGCAAAATGTTATTTTAGTGAGAATAACAGGCCAATAAAATGAAACATCTCTCAATGTTAGAATGGAAATGAGAACTAAAACAGGTGACAATTATACACAAATGAAGCATAAAGATTTATTAAATAAAGATAAGCATAAAGATTTATTAAATAGTTTGGAATTTCTTAAAATTTGTAAATATTACCAATAATACGCCCATCTTGAACGTCCTATGGCATTGAAGACATTTTTGTAATTTTTAACTCCATTTGCCCCATCAAACTTTGGCATTTTCTTTAAAAATTTAAAAAAAAATAATTATGTTTAATAAATTTTCTTGAATTTTTTGAAAAATTAACCAAAAACCAAAATTTTCCTTCCGGATGGGTCAGTGAGCAATTTCGTCATAGTCTGTAAGGAATATTTGTTCTAAAGACTGAAATAAATAAGAATCGATTATTTCTTTTAGTGTACACATATCTAAGTAATAAGTCTTACAATAGACCATACTCTTGGTCATGTTAAAAACCAACAACCTCTAGCTCAGGAGTTTTGTAACAGAAATAGATACAGAAATTACAAGAAATGTCCTACCCGCACATAATGTTTATGGTGGTTCTTCACAATTCAATTCAAGGATAGGAAATCTTGGATGCATGTGCAACAACGACTCCTATTACACGCAGTCCTCTTTTTCTTCAACACATATGTACACATGTATGTATGTATGTATGTATATGCATTATGTGGAACAGAAACTTTACCCTCGATTGCTTGATGTTCTCATTTTTCCCAATTCAAACTTTTTCTGGTTACATGTGAATGTTAAAGGTGTTGTGCGAAGGAGAGTGTGAGCGAGAGGGAGAGAGAGTGAGAGGAGACTTAATGTTGCAATGCTATATGTTACATGCGAAAGAGGGACTGTAATCTGAGTAAGATGTATATTTTAAAAATGTAAATGTACACATAATGCTGCCAGCATTATTACGGCAACTGAAGAATTGCATCCACCCTAACCACAATATCGTCAACGGAGTAAACAGTAAAGGATAAAATCGATAATAAAACATGCACGTGATTCATGATCCCATGATGTATTGAGTATATTCGACGCAAAAGAAGGATTTGATAGGAATCCACAGCGGTGTGGATTTCGATCAAATCTGGCCTTCATATTTCGGTTCATTTGTGATGTTACATTTTTTTCGTCCACTTTTTGGACGTGATGAAACACTGGAGTAAATTACTCCGTGGCTGTCTATAGAGCTTGTAGCTTTTCACCCAAATATAAAGCAATCGCACTATTATGCTTGAATTTCATCACGAATAACTTTATTTCGGAATTCATCAAAATGCTTTTCTTGCAA
This sequence comes from Haematobia irritans, assembly GCF_050003625.1. Taxonomy (NCBI): domain Eukaryota; kingdom Metazoa; phylum Arthropoda; class Insecta; order Diptera; family Muscidae; genus Haematobia; species Haematobia irritans. The sequence continues at coordinate 165,218,656 of NC_134400.1, forward strand.
TCTGTACATATTATTCATTGGTTCATTAAATTTTGATTCAAATCCAACTATAATTATAAACGCAAGGTACACAAGAAAGTTAGCACTTTCGTTACGATTACAAAAAAATATTTCATCTGATAGTGAAGTAATTATAAATATATAAAAAATATAATAAATAATTGAGTACCCCAATTTAAAAATTAATTAAATTTTGCGTTCAGAAACAATTATATTTGAATCAATTCAATTAAGGTATTTTTTATTTTATGTCATGTGATTAATACTGAGATATTCATGATTTAAGCAATTTCAATTATTTTCTATGTTCAATGTACTATGACTCATATCCACGGTTGCCTCAGTTGGTAGAATTCTAACAAAAATGCTAGATTTTTTACTGTATGGTAAAATTCTTGATTTTGGTAGATTTTGCAAAATATTCCTCTCCAATTAAGAGGTACTTCAATTTTCTATAGAAATAAAATTTTGCGAAAAATTTCTATGGAAATAAAATTTTGAGATAATTTTCTATACAAATAATATTTTGACAAAATGTTCGATAGAAATAAAATTTTCTATAGAAATAAAATCTTGACAAAATGTTTGATAGAAATAAAATTTTGAGAAAACTTTCTATAGAAATATAATTTTGAGAAAAGTTTCTATAGAAATAAAATTTTGAGAAAATTTTCTATAGAAAAAAATTTTTGACAAAATTTTCTATAGAATAAAATTTTGACAAAATTTTCTATAGATGTACATTTTTGACAAAATTTTCTATAGAAAACAAATTTTGCGAAAATTTTCTATAGAAATAAAATTTTGATAAAATTTGCTATAGTCATAAAATTTTGACAATTTCAATAGAAATAAAATTTTGAGAAAATTTTCTATAGAAATAATATTTTGACAAAATTTTCTATACAAATAAAATTTTAACAAAATGTTAAAATAAAATAAATAAAATTTTGAGAACATTTTCTATAGAAATAAAATTTTGAGAAAATTGTCTATAGAAATAACAATTTGAGAAAATTTTCTATAGAAATCTATAACAATAAAATTTTGACACAATTTTCTATATAAATAAAATTTTGACAAAATATTTGATAGAAATAAAATTTTGAGAAAATTTTCTACAGAAGTAAAATTTTGAGAAAAATTTCTATAGAAATAAAATTTTGAGATAATTTTCTATACAAATAAAATTTTGACAAATTGTTTTATTTTCTATAGAAATAAAATTTTGACAAAATGTTTGGTAGGAATAACATTTTGACAAAATTTTCTATCGAAATAAAATTTTCTATAGAAATAAAATTATGAGAAAATTTTCTATAGAAATTAAATTTTGAGAAAATTTTCTGTAGAAATAAAATTTTCTATAGAAATAAAATGTTGACAAAATTTTCTATAGAAATAAAATGTTGACAAAATTTTCTATAGAAATAAAAATTTGAGAAAATTTTCTATAGAAATAAAATTTTGAGAAAATTTTCTACAGAAGTAAAATTTTGAGAAAATTTTCTATAGAAATAAAATTTTGAGATAATTTTCTATACAAATAAAATTTTGACAAAATGTTCGATAGAAATAAAATTTTGAGAAATTTTTTTTCAGAAATAAAATTTTGAGAAATTTTTCTATAGAGATAAAATTTTCTGAAAATTTTATCTCTATATAAAATTTTGTCAAAATTTTATTTGTATAGAAAAATTTGTCAAAATTTTATTTCTATAGAAGTTTTTTTTTGAAAATTTTATCTCTATAGCAAATTTTGTCAAAATTTTATTTCTATAGAAGTTTTTTTTTAATTTTATTTTTATAGAAAATTTTCAGAAAATTTTCTATAGAGATAAAATTTTCAGAAAATTTTCTATAAAAATAAAATTAAAAAAAAACTTCTATAGAAATAAAATTTTGACAAAATTTGCTATAGAGATAAAATTTTCAGAAAATTTTCTATAAAACTAAAATTAAAAAAAAAACTTCTATAGAAATAAAATTTTGACAAAATTTTCTATAGAAATAAAATTTTGACAAAATATTTTATAGAAATAAAATTTTGACAAAATTTTCTATAGAAATAAAATGTTTTCAAAATTTTGAGAAAATTTTCTATAGACATAAAATTTTGAGAAAATTTTCTACAAAAATAAAATTTTGAAAAAAAAATCTATAGAAATACAATTTTGACAAAATTTTCTATAGAAATAAAATTTTGACAAAATTTTCTATCGAAATAAAATTTTGAAAAAAATTTTGATAGAAATAAAATTATGAGAAAATTTTCTATAGCAATTAAATTTTGAGAAAATTTTCTGTAGAAATAAAATTTTGAGAAAATTTTCTGTAGAAATAAAATGTTGAGAAAATTTTCTATAGAAATAAAATTTTGAGAAAATTTTGTATAGAAATAAAATTTTGCAAAAACTTTCTATGGAAGTAATTTGCTATAGAAATAAAATTTTGACAAAATTTTCTATAAAAATAAAATTTTGACAAAATGTTTGATAGAAATAAATTTTTGAGAAAAGGTTCTATAGAAATAATATTTTGATATAATTTTCGATAAAAATTAAATTTTGACAAAATGTTCGATAGAATTAAAATTTTGAGAAAATTTTGACAAAATTTTCTATAGAAATAAAATTTTGACAAAATTTTCTTTAGAAATAAAATTTTGAGAAAATTTTCTATAGAAATAAAATTTTGAGAAAATTTTCTATAGAAATAAAATTTTGAGAAAATTTTCTACAGAAATAAAATTTTGAGAAAAATTTCTATAGAAATAAAATGTTCACAAAATTTTCTATAGAAATAAAATGTTGACAAAATTTTCTATAGAAATAAAATGTTGAGAAAATTTTCTATAGAAATAAAAATTTGAGGAAATTTTCTATAGAAATAAAATTGTGAGAAAATTTTCTATAGAAATAAAGTTTTGAGTAAAATTTCTATAGAAATAAAATGTTGACAAAATTTTCTATAGAAATAAAATGTTGACTAAATTTTCTATAGTAATAAAATTTTGAGAAAATTTTCTATAGAAATAAAATTTTGAGAAAATTTTCTATAGAAATAAAATTTTGAGAAAATTTTCTATAAAAATAAAATTTTGAAAAAATATACATATACAAATACAATTTGTTTTCTTTATTTTATTCGACCTTTTTAATTGTCCTGTGTAAATCAGTAACTAATCAAGCTTGAGGTCATTTGATAAAATTTTCTATAGAAATGAAATTTTGACAAAATTCTATAAAATTTTTAACAAAATTTTCTATAAAAATAAAATTTTGACAAAATTTTCTAGAGAAATTTGTAAAAAAATTTCTATAGAAATAAAATTTTGCAAAAAAATTTCTATAGAAATACAATTTTGAGAAAATATTCTATAGAAATAAAATTTTGAGAAAATATTCTATAGAAATAAAATTATGATAACATTTTCCATAGTAATAAAATTTTGAGAAAATTTTCTATAGAATTAAAATTTTGAGAAAATTTTCTATAGAAATAAAATTTTGAGAAAAACTTCCATGGGGAATAAAATTTTGACAAAATTTTCTATAGAAATAAAATTTTGACAAAATTTGGTACAAAAATAAAATTTTGACAAAATTCGCTATAGAAATAAAATTTTGAGAAAATGTTCTACACAAATAAAATTTTTAACAAAACGAGTGGCAACCGTGATTAAAACTCGTCATGTGCACGACTTGTTGTATCGAACAATGTACTATAACATGTGTAAGTAAAAATTACCCATATCATAACTACCACCAACACCATATCACTTTGCATTATATCTAACAGAATGTATTTACAATCATTCTGCGATAGAAACAAATAATAAAAAAAGAATGTATGCATGCACTTTAGATGGAAATTCAATCAACTCTTTCATAAAAACCTTAATGGATTGCTCCTTTCGTATTAATGCTATGCCCTATCCATATAGGACTGACTTCCATAGCGAATAAATGTGGTGAGTGATATAAGCAAGCTTTTAATAACATTTGCCGATACCATATTGATTCTTCATTTGAGAAGATTGCAATGGAACTAAGGAAATTCTATTATTTACTTAGGGAAGAACAAATAAGGATGTGCCATACAAACACATCCATTAGTGTTAAATAATTTTGTTATCAAGCCTGGCTATTTACACGCATTCTCATTTAACCTTTGCTGTATTTAAAATTGAGTTAGAACATTTAATGAAATTGTCAGTTGAACCATTTGTAGTGATCAGAAGCGTTTGCTAAGAGGCATAGGCTATGGTATTAAACTTAGTAGTACATATACATAATACTTACTCACAATGACTTTGACGGTATGACTGACCCAACATGAAAATTAAATATTGAATATATAGAAAATTTTATTTCTATAGGCAAATTTGTCACTATTTTATTTCTTTACAAAAATTTGTTCAAATTTTATTTCTATAGAAAATTTTATCAAAATATTACTTCTATAAAAAATGTTGTCAAAATTTTATTTCTATAGAAAATTTTGTTACAATTTGATTTCTATAGAAAATTTTGTCAAAATGTTATTTCTATAGAAAATTTTGTCAAAATTTTATTTCTTAGAAAATTTTGTCAAAATGTCATTTCTGTAGAAAATTTTGTCCAAATTTAATTTATATAGAAAATTTTGTCAAAATTTTATTTCTATAGAAAATTTTGTCAAAATTTTATTTCTATAGAAAATTTAGTCAAAATTTTATTTCTATAGAAAATTTTGTCAAAATTTTATTTCTATAGAAAATTTTGTCAAAATTTTATTTCTATAGAAAATTTTGTCAAAATTTTATTTCTATAGAAAATTTTGTCAAAATTTTATTTCTATAGAAAATTTTGTCAAAATTTTATTTCTTTAGGAAATTTTGTTAAAATTTTATTTCAAGATTTTATTTCCAAAGAAAATTTTGTCAAAATTTTATTTCTATAGAAAATTTCGTAAAAATTTTATTTCTATAGAAAATTTTGTCAAAATTTTATTTCTTTAGAAAATTTTGTTAAAATTTTATTTCAAGATTTTATTTCCTAAGAAAATTTTGTAAAAATTTTATTTCTATAGAAAATTTTGTCCAAATTTAATTTATATAGAAAATTTTGTCAAAATGTTATTTCTATAGAAAATTTTGTCAAAATGTTGTTTCTATAGAAAATTTTGTCCAAATTTAATTTATATAGAAAATTTTGTCATTTCTATAAGATATTTTGTCAAAATTTTATTTCTATAGCACATTTGGTCATTTTGAATTTAGTCTCCGAACTGTGGAGACAAGTTTCAGTGTATCAATGGAGATACACTTGAATATCAGACCGATTTAGTCTACTGGAGAATATAATTTCAGAGTTTTATTTGAAAATTCAAGCCAGTGTGGTGTGCATGGTGTAAAACCTAATTTAGACCCTGGGTTAATACAATATTGAACTCCAGCGTATTGGCTGCCTCTTATCATGTAAATCTCATTTGGGAACAAATCTTCAAGTAACTTGTTCCGTATCACCGAACCAGTGAAAGTGGTCCAGTTTATTGGTAGATAGAAATTTTAAGGCGTTTTCAAATTTGAATTGACATCCATTTAGTTAAAAATACTTGCAAAGGGTGATCCAACCATAAAGCATGATATTAGTTTAGTCGAATCATTTCTAAACAGGATTAACTTTACTTGCTTCTCTATCCATTATGGGTTTCTGCCAGTTTCAGAAACTCATTCGCCGTATAGTCGTGAAAAAATGTCATTTGGTTTTAAAAATGTCTCATTTGATTTGAAAAAGATTTCATTGAAAGTGTATACGATAATATTTCCCTATCTATAGTTATTATTGCCATTGTTATCTTAATACAAAGTTAAGACGTCTGTGAGAAAATTTTTAATAAACTACCAGCTACTTCAAGTACCATTTGTAAAACAATGATGAAGCTAACCCACATGCCACAAAAGGCATGTAGAATATGTGACCGATATTTTATCTCTCGAAAAAAAAAAAATACAATTTCACTTAAAAAATATTTCTTTTCTCAGGAACGAACTTTATCCAAAAGATTTCTTTTGTTCATAAATATTTTTTTAAAGCAAATAAAATAGATTTGCGTGGAATGAAAGTACTTTGTAAGAAAGCCCGACTTTGGTTATCCGGAGGAAAGTATTTTTTCTTTATGCACAGAAAAAAAAATTTAACAAAATATTTCCGAGAAAAATTTTAATAGAATTTTCAAAAATATTCATTTAAGAAATTGATTGATTAAACAATTTTTTAATTAAAATAAAAATTAATCACAAAAAGTTATAGTATCAACTAATGTTTCAATTGACTTTGCTGATTGATACTATAATTTCTGTGACTGAAGACATTTCAATTAAAAATTAATTTAATCAATTAATTTTGTGAATGAATCCAAAAATTGTTTTTTGTGTGTGTATAGAAAAAATATCTGATGACTTTCCTGATTTACAAACTACATTGTGCACTATAGCTTGATCACCTTTTATAAACTCAAAATCATTTTGAAGATCCCAATTGATAAGTTTTTCCTTCCAAAAAGCAAAAAAAAAAATGCTTGCACTCCCGTTTGATGTTGTTGATGATGCAAAAACCACATCAGCTACAACGTAAACAACGACAGGATTGGTCGTCAGTCCCACAGCAGCATAATTGCATATTTTGCAATGCCATGCCAAGTGCATCTCTATGCGATTATAGCGTCTCCGTCGTCGTCTAAAAAACATAGGCCATCATATTTGCTACAAGAATAAATGGAAGCTCATGCTTACGTACGTACAGATAGTTTGTAAGTTTATGAACCATCATGTGCTACTTTTTCGCATTTAGTCAGCCAAAAAAGTAGAACAACTGCGATTGCAACTGCAGATGACGATTGTATATGGCAATGCTCATTCTCCGGTTGGCAAGACCATTCATTCGTGTTTGTTGTTTCAATGGCTACCTGGTGTTTTGCAGCAGCCACCACAGACAATTTGCGTGAAAAATATGGCAAATAGAGAGAGATACGAGAGTTATAGAGCGATACATTGTTTTCAGAGAGCTATATAATTGTTGGAGAAGCTATTGAATTGTCCAAGATATTGGTGGAACACATTTGTGGTATGAATGCTAATCATATTCAGCGTTGCCACAATGAATTCTTGTTTTGGCCCAACATTTTTTCAAAATAGGACCAAAATTCGTACCAGCGGACCATTTTTCCAAATTAAATTAATGCCATTTACATGTTAAAAATTTTTCAAAATTTTACTTCGATAGAGAATTTTGTCAAATTTTTATTTCAAGAGAATGTTTATTCAAAATTTTATGACAATAGAAAATTTTGTTAAAATTTTGTTTGTATAGAAAAATTTTCCAAAATTTTACTTCGATAGAGAATTTTGTCAAATTTTTATTTCAATAGAATATTTATTCAAAATTTTATTTCTATAGAAAATTTTGACAAAATTTTACTTCTATAGAAAATTTTGTCAAAATTTTATTTCGATAAAGAAATTTGACAAAATTTTATTTCTATAGAAAATTTTGACAAAATTTTATTTCTATAGAAAATTTTGACAAAATTTTATTTCTGTAGAAATTTTTGACAAAATTTTATTTCTGTAGAAATTTTTGTAAACATTTTATTTCTATAGAAAATTTTGACAAAATTTTATTTCTTTAGAAAATTTTGTCAAAATTTTATTTCTATAGAAAATTTTGACAATTTTTTTTTCTGTAGTAAATTTTGACAAAATTTTATTTCTATAGAAAATTTTGTCCAAAATTTTCTTTCTATAGAAAATTTTAACTAAATTTTATTTCTTTAGAAAATTAAAAAAAAATTATTTCTTTAGAAAATTAAAAAAAAAATGTGTAGAAAATTTTGTAAAAATTTTATTTCTGTAGAAAATTTTGTAAAAATTTTATTTTTATAGAAAATTTTATCAAAATTTGATTTCTACACAAAATTTTGTCAACATTTAATTTCTACACAAAATTTTGTCAAAATTTTATTTCTGTAGAAAATTTTGTAAAAATTTTATCTCTATAGCAAATTTTGACAAAATTTTCTATGTAAATAAAATTTTGACAAAATTTATTTCTATAGAAAATTTTGTCAAAATTTTATTTCTATAGAAAATTTTGTCAAAATTTTATTTCTATAGAAAATTTTGTCAAAATTTTATTTCTATACCAAATTTTGACAAAATTTTATTTCTATAGAAAATTTTGACAAAATTTTATTTCTATAGAAAATGTTGACAAAAGTTTATTTCTTTTAAAAATTAAAAAAATAATTATTTCTGTAGAAAATTTTGTCAAAATTTTATTTCTATAGAAAAATTTCTCAAAATTTTATTTCTATAGAAAATTTTGTCAAAATTTTATTTCTGTAGAAATTTTTGTAAAAATTTTATTTTTATAGAAAATTTTGTAAAAATTTTATCTCTATAGAAAATTTTGTAAAAATTTTATTTCTGTAGAAAATTTTATTTCTGTAGAAAATTTTGTAAAAATTTTATATCTGTAGACATTTTTGTAAAAATTATATTTTTATAGAAAATTTTGTAAACATTTTATCACTATAGAAAATTTTGTCAAAATTGTATCTCTATAGAAAATTTTGTCAAAATTTTATTTCTATAGAAAATTTTGTCAAAATTTTATTTCTATAGAAAATTTTGTCAAAATTTTATTTTTTGAGTGTTGTTGACCTATTTTATGTTTATTCTGATTATTAATTTTGTTCGGCTTGAGGTCATAGAAACAATCGATTATTGATTTGTTTTAATATTTATTTCCAATATTTCGGTTAGTGCCACTAACCATCTTCTGGGATTTTGTATCTACATAAATTACAAAAATTAAATTACTTTTAATGTTCACAAATCACAATATTATTTTAGATATAATATATTGAAAATAACTAACGTGAGTTCGTGTGATGCTGTTCGTTCTGCAAGCCACCGTACACTAAGCTTCGTTTGTGTCGATGCTTGTTTATGATGTGTCGATACATTCTCGCGCATTCTTCCGTGTCTTTTTTGAAATTCATTCTCTTGTCAGGAGAGAGTGGCACTAACCGAAATATTGGAAATAAATATTAAAACAAATCAATAATCGATTGTTTCTATGACCTCAAGCCGAACAAAATTAATAATCAGAATAAACATAAAATAGGTCAACAACACTCAAAAATATTTTTAAAAAACAAGCGGAAGGCACGCCGCAAATATTCACCAAAAATGACTATCTACACAAGAATTAAAAGAAATTATAATGCTCACTCTTACAAAATCACCAAACAGTATTCCAGACATAACAAACAGAAAGCTAACTTAAAATCGTCTGTGACTTTTCTGATAAAATGCAGAGAAAGCGGCATTATCCCTAACTTTATTGTCAATACTACCAAACACATATATGATATATTTACAGACAGCAACAACAAAATCGCGCCAAATGTAGAAAAAACATTAGCAAATCATAACTACAATTTTCACTTAAAAATTTTGAAGCTTCTAATACAAGAAAAACACAAACAAATCAAGCTCAATAGTGAGAAAATTACATCAATACATACTCAATTGAGAGACCTCTTGATCAATGAGGATCTAAAACTATTTATCGACAGCGAACTTTCTCTTTTCAACAGTCAAATCAACAAAAACAAAACCACACACAGAAAGAAATTTGAGAATCTACTACAACAGCACAACAAAGAGATCAACATAAAGTTCAACGAGCAATGGTTTGTAAATACAACGAACAAACACATACCAACAAATGTGCAGTGGCTTCTCTCACTAGGCCCGAAGTATTCGCTCCCTTTGACGAGAGCTCAATTTCCTCTACTGAAAGTCATCGCAGAAGGAGAAGACTTGGTGAGAACTACAGATGACAAAGAAGAGCAAGAAATAGCAAGAACAAAGTTCACAACACTGATAGATGACCATTTACACAAGACAAACGTAAACAAAAGAGATAAATTTATACTAGGTACAGTGGCTCAAACGAAGAAATATTTGAAAGACAACAAGGATGTTTTAATATTAAGTGCGGATAAAGGTGGAAAAACTGTTGCTATGGACAGCAAAGAATACAAATCCAAAATGCATGCGATAATACACGACATGTGTAGTTACAAACGGTTAAAAATTGATCCAACATCGAAATTTCAAACCAAGAATAATAAATTAGTGGAAAAATTATATAAAGAAAACTTAATCAGCATCGAGGAAAAGAATAAATTGACGAGTAAAACTGCTATAGCCCCAAGGATTTACGGCCTTCCGAAGGTACACAAGGAAGGAACACCATTGAGACCAATTTGCTCATCGATCAATGCACCATCGTATAAGATGTGCAGATATATATCTAGTATCTTAAAGAACGTCACCAAAGATTCAAAATACAATGTAAAAGACGCGATTGACTTTAAAACGAAGATTAAGAATGTAAGGCTAACAGATGATGAAATCCTGATATCGTTTGATGTTGTATCACTGTTTCCCAGTATACCGGTAAACCTAGCCATTGCAATGATTGAGAAGAAATGGGACTTAATCAAAAATTATACAAAAATACCTCGTGATATTTTCAAGGAACTAGCACTATTTTGTATCAAAGACAGTAGGTACTTCAAATATGAAGATAAGACATATGAACAATTGAAAGGAATGCCAATGGGATCTCCAGCATCTCCAATAATTGCTGACATCATCATGGAAGAGCTACTAGACGTGTCCTTAAACAAGATACCGAAACCTCGAATTATAACAAAATATGTGGACGACATATTTGCGATAGTAAAGAAAACCGACGTGGAAAGTACTCTTGACGCATTAAACTCATTCCACAGTCAAATACAATTTACAATGGAGTTAGAGAAGGATAACAAGCTACCATATTTAGACTGTAACATATTGAGAGATGATAATTGTTTGAGGCTGAATTGGTATCAAAAACCAACAGCAACTGGACGACTAATAAATTATAATTCAAAACACAATAAAAGTATAATCCATATGACAGCAATCAATTTTATAGATCGAATCTTAAGGATAAGTGATGCAGAATTCCACAAGGAGAATGAAGTAAAGATAAGACAAATATTGACCACAAACGATTTTCCAAATAGAATAATAAGCAGACTAATAAATCGCGTTAAAAATAAAACACTTGACGAAAACATTAAAACTAAGACTATTGAAGAGCCGGACCATTATAAGGATAAGTCATACAAACCCATGACTTACGTTGAAGGATTCTCAGAGCGTTTTGTCAAATCGGACGTATATAACAAGGACAAGATTCAAATTGCTTCACGCACATCGAGAACAGTAAAGGAATTATTCAGCAACACAAAGTCAAAAATAAAGAATGAGGACAGGAGTAACATAGTGTACAAAATTAAATGTAATGGAGACAAGTCCAACATATGCCCAATGGCATATGTTGGCACTACAATGACCAAACTTAAGACAAGACTTTCGTCGCATAAATCAGACCTTAAAGCTGTAGACAAATCAGTAGAGCAAAAAACAGCACTTGCAGCTCACTGTGCAACAACAGGACACAAGCCCAACTTCACAGACGTCGAGATACTTGCTCAAGAGAATAATCATAGGCGTAGATACACTCTTGAGATGCTTAATATAATAGATCTCTCTCCTGACAAGAGAATGAATTTCAAAAAAGACACGGAAGAATGCGCGAGAATGTATCGACACATCATAAACAAGCATCGACACAAACGAAGCTTAGTGTACGGTGGCTTGCAGAACGAACAGCATCACACGAACTCACGTTAGTTATTTTCAATATATTATATCTAAAATAATATTGTGATTTGTGAACATTAAAAGTAATTTAATTTTTGTAATTTATGTAGATACAAAATCCCAGAAGATGGTTAGTGGCACTAACCGAAATATTGGAAATAAATATTAAAACAAATCAATAATCGATTGTTTCTATGACCTCAAGCCGAACAAAATTAATAATCAGAATAAATTTTATTTCTATAGAAAATATTGTCAAAATTTTATTTCTATAGAAAATTTTGTCAAAATTTTATTTCTATAGAAAATTTTGTCAAAATTTTATTTCTATAGAAAATTTTGACAAAAGTTTATTTCTGTAGAAAATTTTGTCAAAATTTTATTTCTCTAGAAAATTTTGACAAAATTTTATTTCTGTAAAAAATTTTATAAAAAATTTATTTCTGTAGAAAATTTTGTAAAAATTTTATTTCTATAGAAAATTTTGTCAAAATTTTATTTCTTTAGAAAATTTTGTAAAAATTTTATTTCTATAGAAAATTTTGTAAAAATTTTATCTCTATAGAAAATTTTGTAAAAATTTTATTTTTGTAGAAAATTTTATTTATGTAGAAAATTTTATTTCTGTAGAAAATTTTGTAAAAATTTTATTTCTGTAGAAATTTTTGTAAAAATTTTATTTTTATAGAAAATTTTGTAAACATTTTATCACTATAGAAAATTTTGTCAAAATTTTATCTCTATAGAAAATTTTGTCAAAATTTTATTTCTATAGGGAATTTTGTCAAATTTTTATTTCAATAGAATATTTATTCAAAATTTTATTTCTATAGAAAATTTTGACAAAATTTTATTTCTATAGAAAATTTTGACAACATTTTATTTCTATAGAAAATATTGGCAAAATTTTATTTCTGTAGAAAATTTTGACTAAATTTTATTTCTATAGAAAATTTTGACAAAATTTATTTCTATAAAAAATTTTGTAAAAAATTTATTTCTGTAGAAAATTTTGTAAAAATTTTATTTCTATAGAAAATTTTGTCAAAATTTTATTTCTTTAGAAAATTTTGTAAAAATTTTATTTCTATAGAAAATTTTGTAAAAATTTTATCTCTATAGAAAATTTTGTTAAAATTTTATTTTTGTAGAAAATTTTATTTATGTAGAAAATTTTATTTCTGTAGAAAATTTTGTAAAAATTTTATTTCTGTAGAAATTTTTGTAAAAATTTTATTTTTATAGAAAATTTTGTAAACATTTTATCACTATAGAAAATTTTGTCAAAATTTTATCTCTATAGAAAATTTTGTCAAAATTTTATTTCTATAGAAAATTTTGTCAAAATTTTATTTCTATAGAAAATTTTGTCAAAATTTTATTTCTATAGAAAATTTTGACAAAAGTTTATTTCTGTAGAAAATTTTGTCAAAATTTTATTTCTCTAGAAAATTTTGACAAAATTTTATTTCTGTAAAAAATTTTGTAAAAAATTTATTTCTGTAGAAAATTTTGTAAAAATTTTATTTCTATAGAAAATTTTGTCAAAATTTTATTTCTTTAGAAAATTTTGTAAAAATTTTATTTCTATAGAAAATTTTGTAAAAATTTTATCTCTATAGAAAATTTTGTAAAAATTTTATTTTTGTAGAAAATTTTATTTATGTAGAAAATTTTATTTCTGTAGAAAATTTTGTAAAAATTTTATTTCTGTAGAAATTTTTGTAAAAATTTTATTTTTATAGAAAATTTTGTAAACATTTTATCACTATAGAAAATTTTGTCAAAATTTTATCTCTATAGAAAATTTTGTCAAAATTTTATTTCTATAGGGAATTTTGTCAAATTTTTATTTCAATAGAATATTTATTCAAAATTTTATTTCTATAGAAAATTTTGACAAAATTTTATTTCTATAGAAAATTTTGACAACATTTTATTTCTATAGAAAATATTGGCAAAATTTTATTTCTGTAGAAAATTTTGACTAAATTTTATTTCTATAGAAAATTTTGTCAAAATTTTATCTCTATAGAAAATTTTGTCAAAATTTTATCTCTATAGAAAATTTTGTAAAAATTTTATTTCTATAGAAAATTTTGTCAAAATTTTATTTCTATAGAAAATTTTGTCAAAATTTTATTTCTATAGAAAATTTTGTCAAAATTTTATTTCTATAGAAAATTTTGACAAAATTTTATTTCTGTAGAAAATTTTGACAAAATTTTATTTCTATCGAAAATTTTGACAAAATTTTATTTCTATAGAAAATTTTGACAAAATTTTATTTCTATAGAAAATTGTGTCAAAATTTTATTTCTATAGAAAATTTTGACAAAATTTTATTTCTATAGAAAATTTTGACAAAATTTTATTTCTATAAAAAATGTTGACAAAATTTTATTTCTATAAAAAATGTTGACAAAATTTTATTTCTATAAAAAAGGTTGACAAAATTTTATTTCTATAGAAAATTTTGACAAAATTTTATTTCTATAAAAAAGGTTGACAAAATTTTATTTCTATAGAAAATTTTGACAAAATTTTTTTCTGTAGTAAATTTTGACAAAATTTTATTTCTATAGAAAATTTTGACAAAATGTTATTTCTATAGAAAATTTTGACAAAATTTTATTTCTATAGAAAATTTGGTCCAAAATTTTCTTTCTATAGAAAATTTTGACAAAATTTTAGTTCTATAGAAAATTTTGACAAAATTTTATTTCTATAGAAAATTTTGTCCAAAATTTTCTTTCTATAGACAATTTTGACAAAAGTTTACTTCTTTAGAAAATTAAAAAAATAATTATTTCTATAGAAAATTTTGTCAAAATTTTATTTCTGTAAAAAATTTAAACCAAATTTAAAAAGTAATGAACAAATTCTTGCAGAAATCATATAAAATTGTTACCGAAACCTTGATCGGCTGACAAAAATAATTTTCAATAAAAAATAGCTATCATTGAAAAGTCTTTTAATCAAATTGTGGCAATTCCAGAAAACGCTTAGCGGATCTCTTCCGTGCGTTTTTCAGTCCCATTTAGAAAGACATAAAGAAGGAAAAATTGTCTTTTCTGAGGCCCGAAATTTTAGACAAACGAAAAAATTATGACGTTAAAAACATCTTTAATAAGAGCATAAAAGTGTCCCCAAAAAGGTAGTGAAAATGTTCTTTTTGGATCCGGAAGTGCTGCAGAATTGGCACAAAAGCGATGAATTTAACATGGGCTTATCAGAAGACGGATGTCCAACATCTTAACAGCAGTTGCACTAAATTTGCAGCACTCCTTAAGGTCTGATCCGAATTCAGTGTTTTGGACGTTTAAAAAAAGAGTTTCCAGTTCTAAACATTTCTGTTATCTACACAACGAAGGTTATGTATTTTACTGAAATGTTAAATTTAAAAAGCGTTATCCTGTGATCTAATATGGATGATTTTGTTGAACCAATTAAATTTTTAATTGAATAACATTAAAATTTTAATTGGAAAATTTTTGCTGGTATTTTTTTCTGTGTACTTTTTATAAACTCAAGATTATTTTCTCGCTACAGAAAATATAAAAAAAAGATTTTTCGTCTATCAAAAAATTCAAAAATGTTTTTTTTTTATCCAGTGTAAGAATAAAAATTTATTTTCTTTGATGTCTTCAATCATTAATTAAATGCACACATGCACAGGGAATGTTTAAAATTTTAATCGAAATTGTTCGTCTTTTGATTAAGACAACGACCAATATCAATATTTATCATAAAATTCACCGAGAATTGCATTAAATCTACATTCCAAACCTAAGATACACTTCCAATATATCTGATGATTATTACTCGTGAGTCTATTTTTCATTTACTAGGAAATATAAACACACATGTGATTATTCATTTCACTGATGGGGATGGATATGTCAAATTCGTTTATTTTTCTGTATGGAATGATAGATGATAGACTTCCTTCTCCTACCAATATCAAACACCATGTGTTAATATTCAGTACGCAATTGACTGATGTATTGCTAACAAATGTGGGATTGTATATGGATAACACTGAAAGAAAAACCAGGCCGAATCATAGTTCTTGATCTGCTCATATAGAGGAGTCTATAAGTAATTATGAACCAATTTTCACACGGTAGTTAGAGAGCCAAATTGAAAGCGGATTGGGAGAAATTTGTTTCTCCATCAGTCTCCATCATTCAAATCTGGTGGTCGTTTTAGAAGGGGGTCTATATATAATTATGAACCGATATGGACCAATTTTTTGCATGATTGGAAGAAAGCATATGCTGACATCTCTTACCAAATGTCACAGAAACAAGAAAACAAAACAAACAAAATCAATAAGGCAAATTCCAACATATATTTTATCGAAGACCATATAAAGGCGGGTTTGGGTTAATGACCGATATGGACGAGTTTTTGCATGGTTAGAGGCCACCGTGGTGCTATGGTCAGCATGCCCGTCTTGCATACACTAGGTTGTGGGTTCGATTCATGCTTCGACCGAACACGAAAAAGTTTTTCAGCGGTGGATTATCCCACCTCAGTAATGCTGGTGTAATTTCTGAGTGTTTCAAAGTGGTTTCACTGCAATGTGAAACGCCGTCATTGAGCTTAACATGGAATCGGGAACCACTCAGTGATAAAAGAGAGGTTCACCACTGTGACTGAATAGTCTAAGTGAGCCCGAAATATCGGGTTGCCACTAGAGGTGTGCACGTGACACGAAATTGTCGTGACTCACGAAAATTTTCGTGATTCGTGATTCGTGTGTGAGTCACGCTCATGACAACAGCGTGAGTCACGAAAATAATATCTTCGTGAGTGTGCGTGAGTAACGAATTACACTCACGAAAATATTCCAGCTTACTAATATAAAACGCTTAAGAGTTAAATTCAATTACAATTTTAGTGACACCTGGGATGTTAAGAGTTTAATAACACTCTCGATTTTAATAATGCTCATGTTTTCAGACACTTCGATAAGGTAAATTAATCATACAATTATTCGTGAGTCACGACATTTTTCGTGAGTCACGACGTTTTCGTGCGTGAGTGTACGTGAGTACAAATTTTCTTTTCGTGAGTGTGCGTGAGCATGAGTCCTACCAAAAAATATCGTGCGTGAGTGTGCGTATGATTTTTCAGTCGTGAGTGTGCGTGAGCGTGAGTAAACTATTACTCACGTGCACACCTCTAGTTGCCACTATACCTAACCTAACCTAACCCACTCTCAAAAAAAAGTGAACTCACTATTTCACTAAAGCCAATTTAACTATATTTTAGTTCATGAACTTATTATATTTGGTGAAAGTTTCATTTACTCTAATAATTTTTTGCGTACGTTTGTTAATTGAACTAAAAGACGGGAAAAAATTATACACAAGTTAAGGATATAGATTTACTAAATTCGTATTTGTCATAAAATAGTTCATTATTTATTCAAATTTGTAAATTTTACTACAAATGCGTCCATCATGAACTTCGTATATCACTAAAGACATTTTTGCAGTGTTGAACTCCAATTTTTTCCTTCAAACTACAAAATTTTCTTTAAAAAGTGAAAAAAAAAAAAATATTTATGTCTAAGAAATGTTCTTGAATTTGTCGAAAATTTTTTATTTATTTTTGTGATATCGGCGCGATGCCAGCGCTTGTAATACTGTTTAGTTAAAAATTTCTAAAAATATTCAAAATTTTCTAAAATTAATCAAAAGTTTTCTTCCTGGTGGGTTCACTGTTTTTTCAGTGCATGGTTAGAGGCCATATACTAACACTATTTCAACCAGATCGGATAAAATATGCTCACACAGAAAAAAATATCACCAAAATATTTCCAATTAAAAAGTTAATTGAAGTTGAAATTTTTTTCAATTAATAAATTAATTGGTACAATTAACTTTTTAATCAAGATAGAAACATTAAGTTAATTTAGTCAATGATTGAAAATTTTAAAATTTTTAATTAAAAAGTTAATTGATACAATTAACTTTTAATCAAATTCGGAAGACTAAGTCAGTTATAAAAGTGATTAAATTTTTGATTAATTTTTTTTTCCAAACAATCAATTGTTAATCCAACTAAAAATTCTAAGCCAATTCAGAATGTAATTGAAAATAGTTACCTGTGTTTAATTACTAAATTAATTGAGTTTTGCAATCAACATCAATTAAGTTTTTAATTGAATCAATTAAAAACTTAATTGAAATTTGGTAATGAAATCACTTAATTTTTTAATCAAGAATTTTTTCTATGCCCAATTAAAACTGTGATTGATACTATCATTTTCGTGATTGAAGATATTTCAATTAAAAAATTAATTGTATCAATTAATTTCGTGATTGAATCAGAAAAAAAAAAATTTTGTGTGCATCGAAGAGGCTCCGCAAGCACTGATTCCACCCATGCCCAAAATAATCTACCAAAAATTGAAGAAAATTTAAAAAAATTATAAGTTTTTGATCAATTTTTTAGGCTTCGTCTAAAAAAATGTTTTTTTTTTCTTCCAAATAAATGTTTTACTGTTTTATTTTAGAAGTTTATTTCAGCATTTGCAATATTATATATTATGGTCTCTCTTATGTTATTAGCGACAATTTTTAGGGCGTATACATATATAAATATATTTTTAAAATTTTATTTATATAGAAAATTTTGTCAAAATGTTATTTCTATAGAAAAATTTTATCAAAATTTTATTTCTATAGAAAATTTTGTCAAAATTTTATTCCTATAGAAAATTTTGTCAAAAGTTTATTTCTATAGAAAATTTTGTGAAAATTTTATTTCTATAAAAAATTTTGTGAAAATTTTTATTTCTATGGAAAATTTTGTGAAAATTTTATTTTTAAAAAAATTTTTCTCGAAATTTTTTTTCTATAGAAAATTTTCTCAAATTTTTATTTCTATAGAAAATGTTCTCATAATTTTATTTCAATGGAAAATTTTGTCAAAATTTTATTTCTATAGAAAATTTTCTCAAAATTTTATTTCTATAGAAAATTTTTTCAAAATTTTATTTCTATAGAAAATTTTCTCAAAATTTTATCTCTATAGCAAATTTTGTCAAAATTTTATTTCTATAGAAAATTTTGTCAAAATTTTATTTCTATAGAAAATTTTATTTCTATGGAGATTTTTTTCAAAATTTTATTTCTATAGAAAATTTTGTTAAAATTTTATTTCTATAGAAATTTTTCTCAAAATTTTATTTCTACGGCAAATTTTGTCAAAATTTTATTTCTATAGAAAATTTTGTCAAATTTTATTTCTATAGAAAATTTTGTCAAAATTTTATTTCTATAGAAAATTTTGTCAACATTTTATTTCTATAGAAATTTTTCTCAAAATTTTATTTCTACGGAAAATTTTGTCAACTTTTATTTCCATAGAAAATTTTGTCAACATTTTATTTTTATAGAAAATATTGTCAAAATTTTATTTCTATAGAAAATCTTTTAAAAAATTTTATTTCTATAGAAAATTTTGTCAAAATTTTATTTCTATAGAAAATGTTGTCAACATTTGTATTTCTATGGAGAATTTTGTCAAAATTTTATTTCTATGGAAAATTTTCTCAAAATTTTATTTCTATAGAAAATTTTGTCAAAATTTTATTTCTATAGAAATTTTGTCAAAATTTTATTTCTATAGAAAATTTTGTCAAAATTTTATTTCTATAGAAATTTTGTCAAAATTTTATCTCTATAGAAATTTTGTCAAAATTTTATTTCTATAGAAATTTTGTCAAAATTTTATTTCTATAGAAATTTTGTCAAAATTTTATTTCTATAGAAAATTTTGTCAAAATTTTATTTCTATAGAAAATTTTATTTCTATGGAGATTTTTTTCAAAATTTTATTTCCATAGAAAATTTTGTTAAAATTTTATTTCTATAGAAATTTTTCTCAAAATTTTATTTCTACGGCAAATTTTGTCAAAATTTTATTTCTATAGAAAATTTTGTCAAATTTTATTTCTATAGAAAATTTTGTCAAAATTTTATTTCTATAGAAAATTTTGTCAAAATTTTATTTCTATAGAAAATTTTGTCAACATTTTATTTCTATAGAAATTTTTCTCAAAATTTTATTTCTACGGAAAATTTTGTCAACTTTTATTTCCATAGAAAATTTTGTCAAAATTTTATTTCTATAGAAAATGTTCTCGAAAGTTTATTTCTTTAGAAAATTTTCTCAAAATTTTATTTCTATGGAAAATGTTCTCAAAATTTTATTTCTATACAAAATTTTTGTCAAAATTTTATTTCTATAGAAAATTTTGTCAAAATTTTATTTCTATAGAAATTTTGTCAAAATTTTAATTCTATAGAAATTTTGTCAAATTTTTATTTCTATAGAAAATTTTGTCAAAATTTTATTTCTATAGAAAATTTTGTCAAAATTTTATTTCTATAGAAAATTTTTGTCAAAATTTTATTTCTATAGAAATTGTGTCAAAATTTTATTTCTATAGAAAATTTTGTCAAAATTTTATTTCTATAGAAATTGTGTCAAAATTTTATTTCAATAGAAAATTTTGTGGAGGAGTGTGACATTTCCGAAACGATCGTCCATTTAAGCATACTGTTGTCTAAAGGGCTTGGCCCAAAGCAATTTGACAAACATTATTTTCTGTGTTGTTTTAAGCTACTCCTCTAATTTAGTCAACGCATCGTTTGAAGCTGAAATCAAAACAAAAACGATTGAAGTTGAAACCAATAACAAAACAAAATTTTATTTCTATGGAAAATTTTCGAAAAATTGTATATCTATAGAAAATTGAAGTAATATTTACCTACCTAGCAGTAAAAATTCTACCATTTTTGGTAGAATTCAACCATATTGAGGCAACCTTGTTCGCAAGCCAAATCTGGTGGTCGCTTTATTTAGGTGCTATAGTGGTCCGATATCACCCATTTGCAATACCATCTAACCTACATCAATAAAAACTACTTGTGCCAAGTCGATAACTTGTTTCGTTCGGAAGTTGGCGTGACTTCAACAAACGGACGGACGGTCATCGCTGGATCGACTCAGAATTTAATCACGACCACGAATATATACACCTTATGGGATCTAACACCAATATTTCGATGTGTTTCAAACGCAATGATATAGTTTGTATACCCCTAGCCAATGAATAACTTTTTTGTGTGCTCGGCCGAATCTGTGATGGAATCCATGACCATTTGAATCAATGGGCCGTAGAGCAACTACAGTCGCTTACCGTAAAGCAGTTTGCGATGAGCCATATAAGAGATTAAGAGCAACTGTAATGGGTTATCATACATTGTTAGCCAAAACACCTTTTCCCTGTCCATTGTTCAATAGCAATCAAGTCTCATTCGCAAGTGTCTGTGCATAAATTTTTGTTGGTTATATTTTCAATACAATGCAGCGATGGATTACTATGCCAGTGCGCATGCGTGACAGACCTTTAAACCTTAGTTGTTTATTATTTATTTTGGTTTTCTTATCCCTTCCATTAAAAATGGTTTTTGTTCTTTTTTGTTGATTCCTTTTCTTTGACACTATTCGATTTCTTTACACATTTCGATTTTTTGGGGTCCCAAAAAAAAAAAAAAAAAAAAAAAAAACAAATCTTGCCAAAAATCCAAAGAAACATTAACAAAAAGCAACCTCGAAAACAGCTGCTGTCATACCCATAGTCCTTTCCCAGCAATTCATCGAATCACATGGCTTCCAAATTAGTGGTCCAGCAAAAATTATAACCAGACAAATGTAGAAGAAAATATCGACATCAAATAAAACACCAGGTGCATTTATCTTTTGAGACTACACTCTAAAAAAAAAAAAACATGACACTCAATTCGCACAAAATAGTAAAGATATTCTTAAAAATTTTAAATTTTTATCGACCCTGTGTTCATTAAGATCTTAATATGGCGTAAAAAACATTTTTTTTTCAAATTTTAACGCAAATTTTTTTCTTCAAAAAATGAAATAGTTTTATACCATAGAAAAATAATAATTATGTCTAAAAATGTGTTCATTATGAACTCAATATGCCGTAAGACATTTTTTCAAATTCTAAACCCATTTTTTTCTTTCAAAACAGAAAAATTTCTTATTCCTTAAAAAAATTTTCCCTAAAATTGTTTTTGAATTTGTTGAAGAAAATTTACCAATTTTTATGATATGGGCTTTCGTATAAAATTTCTCAATTTAACCTGCATTTTCTTTTCACATGTCTTCACTTTTTTCAGAGTGTATCTTTATTGTTTCATTGTAATTTCTCTTATTTTTTTTTTTTTATTATGTTTCCTTTTTGCCGTTTCGTTTGTTTTAAAAGATCTCAGGAAATCCCATTGAAATAGGCTGAAATGCAATTAAATTCTGTGCTTTCTATAATGTGTGCGTCTTTCATTGAATTAGAATGTAATTTCCACATAGTGAATACCTTTGTTCTACAATTAGCTTCCTTTTATTTTCATCGTTAGAATGTGAATTCATTACGTATGTTATGTTCTTTGTTCTTAACTGGTTTAGCTCTATGTATATTAATATATAATAGTTTTAAGAAGACTTTCTGTCCCATTTAAATTACAAATTACAAATTAAAAAGTACATATTATAAATTATAAAGTACAAATTATAACTTACACATTATAAATTACAAATTATAATTTATAAATTATAAGTTATAAATAAATTATAAGTTTTAAATTATAAATTATGAATTACAAATTATAAATTATAAATGATAGATAGTTAATTATAAAGTTTACAAATAGTAAATGTTAATTTATAAACTCTAAATTATAAATTATCATTTATAAATTATAAACTATAAGTTATAAATTATAAATTATAAATTACAAATTATTATAAATTATAAATTACAAATTATATATTAAAAATAAAATAATAAATTATAAATTATAATTTATAAATGACAAATTAAATTATAAAATAAAAAATAAACTATACCAAATGATTTATAAATTATAAATACAAATTACAATGTACAAATTACAAAATACAAATTATAACTTACAAATTAAAAAGTACAAATTATAACTTACAATTATGAATTATAAATTACAAATTATAAATTATCAATTATAATTTATCAATTAAAAATTACAAATTATAAACTATAAATTAAAAACTATAAATTACAAATTATAAATTATTAATTTTAAATTACAAATTAAAAAATAAACTATAAATTATAAATTACCAATTATAAATTATAAATTATAAATTACAAATTATTAATTTTAAACTACAAATTATAAATTAAAAATAAATTAATAAATTATAAATTATAATTTACAAATGGCAAATTAAATTATAAATTAAAAAAAAAAAAACAAGTATATACGGCCGTAATTTCGGCCAGGCCGAAGCTTATGTACCCTCCACCATGGATTGCGTAGAAACTTCTACTGAAGACTGTCATCCACAATCGAATTATTTGGGTTGCGGTAACACTTGCCGATGGCAAGGTATCTTAAAACTTCCTAACACCGTAATATATACCACATAGTCCATACGTGCTATATATTAAACTAAAAAAGGCCGATTAAATACGTATATAATTAAGTTTAAAGTTTCTATAGAAATAAAATTTTGACAAAATAAAATTTTGACAACATTTTCTATAGAAGTAAAATTTTGAAAAATTTTCTATAGAAGTAAAATTTTGAAAAATTTTCTATAGAAATCAAATTTTGAAAAATTTTCTATAGAAATAAAATTCTGACAAAATTTTCTATAGAAATAAAATTTTGAAAATTTTTCTATAGAAATAAAATTTTGAAAAAATTTTCTATAGAAATAAAATTTTGACAAAATTTTCTATAGAAATAACATTTTGACAATGTTTTCTATAAAAATAAAATTTTGGTAGATTATTTTTGGCTCGAGTGGCAACCATGATTATGAACCGATAAGGACCAATTTTTGTGTGATTGGGTATCGCCTATATATAACTATAGACCGATATGGACCAATTTTGGCATGGTTATTAGCGGCCTTATACTAACACCACGTTGCAAATTTCAACCGGATCGGATGAATTTTGCTCCTCTAAGAGGCTCCGGAGATCAAATCTGGGTAACGGTTTATATGGGGGCTATATATAATTATGGATCGATATGGACCAATTCTTGCGTGTTTGTTGGAAACCACATTCTAACACCACGTTCCAAATTTCAACCGGATCGGATGAATTTTGCTCCTCCAAGAGGCTCCGGAGGACAAATCTGGGGATCGATTTATATGGGGACTATATATAATTATGGACCGATATGGACCAATTCTTGCATGGTTGTTAGAGACCATATACTAACACCACGTACCCAATTTCAACCGGATCGGATGAATTTTGCTCCTCTAAGAGGCTCCGGAGGTCAAATCTGGGGATCGGCTTATATGGGGGCTATATATAATTATGGACCGATTTGACCTATTTGTGCATGGTCATTACAGAACATATACCAGCACCATGTACCAAATTTCAGCCGGATCGGAGGAAATTTGGTTCTCGTAGAGGCTCCGCAAGCCAAATCGGGGGATCGGTTTATATGGGGGCTATATGTAATTATGGACCGATATGGACCAATTTTTGCATGGTTGTTAGAGACCATATACTAACACCATGTACCAAATTTCAGCCGGATCGGATGAAATTTGCTTCTCTTAGAGCAATCACAAGCCAAATATGGGGTCCGTTTATATGGGGGCTATACGTAAAAGTGGACCGATATGGCCCATTTTCAATACCATCCGACCTACATCAATAACAACTACTTGTGCCAAGTTTCAAGTCGATAGCTTGTTTCGTTCGGAAGTTAGCGTGATTTCAACAGACGGACGGACGGACGGACATGCTCAGATCGACTCAGAATTTCACCACGACCCAGAATATATATACTTTATGGGGTCTTAGAGCAATATTTCGATGTGTTACAAACGGAATGACAAAGTTAATATACCCCCATCCTATGGTGGAGGGTATAATAAACTATAAATTATAAATTATGAATTATAAATTACAAATTATGAATTATGAATTATAAATTACAAATTATTAATTTTAAATTAAAAACAAAGTAATAAATTATAAATGATAAATTATAATTTACAAATTACAAATTAAATTACAAATTACAAATGACAAATTAAATTATAAACTAAAAAATAAACTATACACAATGAATTATAAATTACAAAGTACAAATTACAAAATACAAATTATAACTTACAAATTAAAAAGTACAAATTATAACTTACAATTATGAATTATAAATTACAAATTACAAATTATAAATTATAAACTGTAAATTATAAATTATCAATTATAAATTATAATTTATCAATTAAAAATTAAAAATTACAAATTATAAATTATAAACTATACATTAAAAACTATAAATTACAAATTATAAATTATTAATTTTAAATTACAAATTATAAATTAAAAAAAAAATAAACTATAAATTATAAATTACAAATTATAAATTACCAATTATAAATTGTGAATTATAAATTATAAATTACAAATTATTAATTTTAAATTACAAATTATAAATTACCAATTATAAGTTGTGAATTATAAATTATAAATTACAAATTACAATTTACAAATGGCAAATTAAATTATAAATTACAAAATAAAATATAAATTATAAATTATGAATTATAAATTACAAATTATGAATTATAAATTATAGATTATAAATTACAAATTATTAATTTTAAATTACTAATTAAAAATAAAGTAATAAATTATAATTGATAAATTATAATTTACAAATGACAAATTAAATTATAAATTAAAAAATAAACTATAAATTACAAATTACAAATTATGAATTATAAATTATAAAATAAAAGTTATACATTGTAAATAATAAATTAAAAATTATAAATTATGAATTGCAAATTACAAATTATAAATTTTAAATTACAAATTAAAAATTATATGTTACAAATTATAATTTATAAATTATCTATATATAAAAGTCAGTCTATGTTTGTTTGTTTGTATGTTCCGAGTTGCCTCCGAAACGGCTGAACTGATTTACTTGAAACTTTCAGAGATCGTAGTTCATTTGTTCATGTGGTGAAAATAGGGTACCTCATTTTTTGACACCTGGTCGCGGAGGGGGACCTCCCCTTTGTCGGACTTTTTGAAAATTGGATCAAAGTTGACCGATTTGCTTGAAATTTTCATTGAAGGTTGAGGTTGGCATGTAGACAAAGATTCGCTACTTTATATTTCGATATTGGATGCGGAGGGGGACCTCCCCTTTGTTCGACTTTTTTTTTTAAAGTACAGTGAAAAAACTAAAATTCTCTAAATTATCTGAGATTTACATGCGGTCAGGTTCTGGAATTAATATGGGGTACCTGATGATTTCATATGTGGTCGGGGAGGGGAACTTCCCCCTTGCCCTAGTTTTTGAAACTTGGAACAAAATTATGCGATTTGCTTGAAATTTTCATTGAATGTTGGGGTTGGCATCTAGACAAAAATCCGCTACATTATTTTTCGATATTTGGTCGGGGAGGGGGACCACCCTTTTGTCCGACTTTTTTTAAAGTACATTGAAAACAAAACTACACTCCCCCGACTGAAATTTTACGGAAAAAATGGCTGAGGTTATGAAATTTATATCAGATTCCTGATTTTTTAATAAAAATAAAAGGGCATAGGGAGAAATCCGCTTCTCTTAAGTACATACAGAGAAACAATTAAACTTTACCGAGTTACTTCAAATTTATAGAGGACTGGCGAGAGGTTACGATATTAATAGTTGCTACCTGATTTTGTGATATTTGGACGGAAGAGAGGCCGCCCCTTTAGGCTTATAAATTGCTTGACATTTTCTGGGACGTTTACAAAAGATACGCTATATAACTTTTCGATATTTGGTCGGGGAGGAGGTCCTCCTCTAAAACTGCAAAAAAAAATTCTTAAGTTTTCTTGAAATTTACGAAGGCAGTGGGGGAAGGTTATGAACGAAGAGGCAACCTTCCTTTCCCCACCCTTGAAGGAAAGTTTCAAGAATTTGCAGGGAAGGTTAGGGGTGCTATTCACTACGGTGTTTGTCGATACTGTATCGGGGAAAGTGACGTCCCTTTAAAACAATAGAGCAACATTTAAACATCTCCGATCTACTTGAAATTTACAGGGAACGTGGCAGGAGGTGATTAAATTTATACATGATTTTTAAATTAGTATATGATTTTTCGATATCTGGTTGGGGAAGGGGAAAATTGAAATAAACTTTGTCGATTTACTTTGTTAGAATTTATTGGAACCATTGAGTAGTGGTGAAATTAATATAGGGTACGTGATAGTCCGATATCAGGCCGGAGTGGAGCGAAGGTGGGGAGAGGTTTCCCTTTATTTTCTTAAATTGAAAGAAGAGTGTTGTCCGTAAATGGGAATTCGGTACATAATTTTATGATTTTTGCACAGGCTTCTGCCAGACTTGTTTTTAGTAAAGAACTTAAATTTTCATGAAATTGGCAGCCAACGTAGAGGGTGCATCATTTGCCAACATTTTAGCAAATGTTAATGTGGTAAATGGCCAAACAGTCAGCTGCAACAACGGCTGTGCGGTTGCGCGAACTATCGCTGTGGTCGGAAAATGGTTACGGTCACAGTTCTGTCCTCAAAATAATGTCAGATGTGCCTAACGTAGTGGATTACACTTTGGCGAGTCCACTTTTCGACAAAAAGTTTGAGACTCTAATCCCCAACAGTG
Source organism: Haematobia irritans (assembly GCF_050003625.1). NCBI lineage: Eukaryota > Metazoa > Arthropoda > Insecta > Diptera > Muscidae > Haematobia > Haematobia irritans. The sequence goes on from NC_134400.1 coordinate 165,246,172, forward strand.
AGGCGTGGTGCACACATACCCCGGGGAATAAAGAATATATAGATTTCTACACTGATGGCTCCAAATTGGATGGACAAGTGGGTTTCGGAGTATATTCTAATGATCTGGAACTTCAAATAGCGAAAAGATTACCTAATCACTGTAGTGTTTTTCAGGCTGAAATATTAGCAATAAGAGAGGTGGCGAATTGGCTGAGAAGTAATGTTCCAAAAAATGTGGGCATTTATATATACTCAGACAGTCAACCTGCAATAAAATCCTTGGACTCTGTGTTCCTCAACTCGAAAACGGCCATCGATTGCCGCAAATCTCTCAATGAGATGGCTGAGCAGTACAATATTCACCTAATATGGGTGCCTGGCCATAGGAACATTCCGGGGAACTGCGAAGCGGATGAGTTGGCAAGGCTAGGGACTACCTTACATATTCCAGGGGAACTAGAATTTGTTGGTATGCCCCTAGCTACCTGCAAGCTCATGCTGCGTGAGAAGGCTGTTATGATGGCAAATGTTCGATGGGAGAATTGCAAGGGTTGTAACGACACCAAGCAAATATGGCCCCATTTCAACTTAAACCGCACACTAGATATGCTAATGTTCTCGAGACGTCAGGTATTACTCCTGATATCTGCTATAACGGGTCGCTGCCTGATAGGAGATTTTGCAAAAACTATTGGCGCGAAGTATAATGACTATTGTATGAGCTGTCATGATGCGGAGGAAAAAGAATCAATTAAACACCTCTTGTGTGAGTGTCCTGCATTTTGTGTAAGGCGTAAGCAAATTTTAGGGGCATATGGCTTCAGATTACTGGCGGACCTGGAAAACGTTAACTTAAGCAGTCTGCTAATGTTTTTGGAACAATCTGGTTGGTTCAACAAAGAAAAATAATCAAGAAGGTTCAGCGGTTAAAACTAGAAGTGCCCATATGTAATAGGTACTTTTAGTTAATGTGGTATCACAATGGACTGAATAGTCTAAGTGAGCCTGAATCTTAATCGGGCTGCCACTTTAACCTAACCTAACCTAATGTGGTAAAATGTTTTACTACTCCTGCTTTTTCCGATTTATTGGATGGGAAACAGTAATTCTTTGTATGTTATTATAATATAGTGCTTAATTTTCAGATATGTTGAGGAGAAGGATACCCTTACTTCACAAACCACACTTAAAATTCACAAGAAATATAGAAAATTGTCCAACTACTTGAATACAGAACATTATTTAAAAAAATTGGAGGAAAGGGTACACCCTCTCCCCGACATTTTTTAAAACGAACCGTTTTACATATGCATATCCGCCGTATTTGTATCTATAAACAAAAAAGCAAGTAGTCCGATTTGTCTGAAAGAATTCAAATCTTTTCGAATTTGTTTTCAGCACGAAGGACTAAGTTAACGCAAAATGTTCCTACAAATACGCTTTGGAAGGCGCAGCGAAGCGGGCCGGGTTATGATAGTAAATAATAAATTACAAATTATAAATTACAAATTATAAGTTTCAAATTATAAATTATAAATTAAAAATAAAAATTAAAACTTAAAAATTAAACTATATGTAGTACGATTGAAATGCGCCATAAATAGTCATTTATCTCAGATCAACGAAATACGAGTAAATTTCAGTTTACTAAAGCGTTGTTTAAATGTCTTTAATTTTACCCTAGAGCATCGGCAAATGCAGAAAGAATAAAACAAAAATAATATTTGAAAAAAAAACTTAAAAAAAACCCCAACAAATATTCATCAATATTAAAAAATTAACAAATGACGCTGGGCCATCTTGTCCGTCCGTCATGTGGATAAAGTGGAATTTGAGTTGACAAGAAAAGCAATATTTATGTTGTTTCGTGCATCTGTCCGTCCGGTCCGGTTGCTATTGCCTATCTCTAATGGTGATGACCATAGACTGGTGCTGATGTTGACAGTGATGATGAAGGCTACGATGACATGATGACGCCGTTGATGTCGCCGTGATGATAACGATTTACTAAATGACTTTTGAACCTCTCGATTTTTTGTGCTCCTTGATTGGTCATAAAAAAAAACTAGTGAGGGGAAAGGGTTCGCAGTTTGTTATGGCTTATTCGTTTAACTCTTTGTTTCCCTTACTGCTTTAGCAAAGTTTAGTTGGTGGTTAAGTCAAAAATCACAATGATAATGGATGATGGTTTCTGTCTTCTGGCAATGATTTTAGTCTTGGTCTGGAGCGATAAGACGACCTTCGAGTTTTGGCGTTTATTTATCGCTTCAGCATCTTGATGGTTTCATCAGTAGAGCAAACGATAAGAGCAAACGAAATATTGAAAATCATTGACATCAACAGTTTTGATTTAGAGAGGTGACTTTACCACATGGAAGCTTTAATGTTAGTATTGTGTTAGGAATTTTTCATTTCAATTAAAAACATTCAGTGTAATCGCAAAGGATAAGTTTATTTGGCATTTTTTTTCGTAAAACTGACTCCAAGCTAATAATTTTGTATATCCACCACGGTTGCCACTCGAGACAAAAATAATCTACCAAAATTTGGAGAAAATTTTATCAAGCAAACTACCAAAAAAACAATCATACACTGAAAAAACAGTGAATCCACCAGGAAGAAAACTTTTGGTTAATTTTAGAAAATTTTGAAAGTTTTAACTAAACAGTACTACAAACGCTGGCATCACGCCGATATCACAAAAATAAGTAAATGTTTTTCGACAAATTCAAGAAAATTTATTTGACATAATTAATTTTTTTCACTTGTTAAAGAAAATTTTGTAGTTTGAAGGAAAAAATTGGAGTTCAAAATCGCAAGAATGTCTTTAGTGACATATGAAGTTCATGATGGAAGCATTTGTAGTAAAATTTTCCAATTTAAAGAAATAATGAACTATTTTGTGGAAGACATGAATTCAGTTAATCTTTCATTTGTGTATATTTTTTTCCTCGGTTTTAGTTAATTTAACTAACGTACGCAAACAATTATTAGAGTAAAGGAAACTTTCTCCAAACATAATAATTCCACGAACTAAAAAAGTTAAATTGGCTTTAGTGAAATAGAGAGTTCACTTTTTTTTGAGTGTATATTGCAAACTTTTATTTCTAAAGGGTGGTTAAAATTTCAAGGGCCGATGTTGATTTTGAATAAAACACAAACTATTCAGGAAATTATGTATGGAACAAAATATCGGCCAAATGGGCGCCGCGACCTCGGTGGCACACCTTCATCCGATGGTCCAAATTTTCGATGACGCTGAGGCATAATGGTGGAGGTTCTATGCCGTTAATGCGCCGAATTATCTCATCCTTTAGCTCTTGAATTGTTGCTGGATTATCGACGTACACCTTTTCTTTCAAATAACCCCAAAGAAAAAAGTCCAACGGTGTCCAGTCACATGATTTTGGCGGTCAATTGACATCACCATTACTAGAGATAACACGGCCATTGAATTTGTTGCGCAAAAGAGCCATTGCTTGGTTAGCTGTGTGGCAAGTGGCACCGTCCTGCTGAAACCACATATCGTCCACATCCATATCGGGCCATAAAAAGTTCGTTATCATCTCACGATAGCGAACGCCATTCACAGTAACTGCCTGACCGGCATCATTTTGGAAAAAATACGGCCCGATGATGCCGCCAGCCAATAAACCGCACCAAACAGTCACTCTTTGTGGGTGCATTGGTTTTTCGACAATCACTCTTGGATTCTCATTCGCCCAAATGCGGCAATTCTGTTTATTGACGAATCCACTGAGGTGAAAATGTGCCTCATCACTGAAGATGATTTTCTTCGAAAATTGATCATCCACTGTTGCCATTTCTTGGAACCATTCTGCCCATTCACGACGTCCATGGTTCAAATTGAGTAAGTCTGAAATAGAGAAATGTCAAATAAAATTCGGAAAAAAAACTTGGCGTTTAGGTGTGGTTCACATTCAACATCGGCCCTTACAATTTAACCACCCTTTATATAAATTTTTGTCAAAATATTATTTCTATAGAAATTTTTTTCTCAACATTTTATTTCTATAGAAAATTTTGTCAAAATTTTATTTCTATAGAAAATTTTGTCAAAAATTTATTTCTAAAGAAAATTTTGTCCAAAACCTTATTTCTATAGAAAATTTTGTCCAAAATTGTACCAAAAGTTTATTCCTATAGCAAAGTTTGTAAAAATTTTATTTCTATAGCAAATTTTTTAAAAATTTTATTTCTAAATAAAATTTTGTCCAAAATCTCACTTCTATAGAAAATTTTGTCCAAAATTTTATTTCTATAGAAAATTTTGTCAAAAATTTTACCAAAATTTTATTCCTATAGCAAATTTTGTAAAAATTTTATTTCTATAGCAAATTTTGTAAAAATTTTATTTCTATAGCAAATTTTGTAAAATTTTTATTTCTATAGAAAATTTTGCCAAAATTTTATTTCTATAGAAAATTGTGCCAACATTTTATTTCTATAAAAAGGTTGGCTGATAAGTCCCCGGTCTAACAAAGAAAAACACATTTTTTGTCAAAATTCGTATTATTATTCAACATAGTTCCCTTCAAGAGCGATACAACGATTATAACGACCTTCCAATTTTTTGATACCATTTTGGTAGTACTCCTTCGGTTTTGCCTCAAAATAGGCCTCAGTTTCGGCGATCACCTCTTCATTGCAGCCAAATTTTTTTCGCTGCGAGCATCCTTTTGAGGTCTGAGGTCACCGTCGTCCGGTTATTTTTGATTTCCCGGAAACTCATTATCAAGCCAAGTTTTTGCTTCCACCGTATTTTTTCCCTTCAGAAAACAGTATTTTATCAAAACACGAAATTAATTTTTTTTTTCAATTTTTTCACAATAACAAAAGTTGCTTCACAAAAGACGCTCTATCTCACAAACTAATTGACTTACAGACGTCAAATTTTGACACGAATCATTTGAAGGTTGGTACTATATAAAAATAATATGCATTTAATACTAGGGACGACATATATGTGTCAGACCGGGGACCTATCAGCCAACCTGTTATATGAGATTCTCATACTCCAAAATGTCTGATATGATTTCATTCGTCCGAATGGGTCCCCATCTTATGTTTGCTTTTAATCGTATGTGTATGTACATGTTTTGAATTTAATCGGGTTCACAATAAAGGTTAATTTGCGTTAGGTCGTTATGGTCAATGAATGTATTTTTTTATGGTTTTCGCCGGTTTCATGGTCCCCTAACATACGAAAAATAGTGGGGGAAATTCAACTTCCACGAAAGTCTTACTTGATTACCATGAAAAATGTGTGTTTGTTGAAATATAGTAAAACATAATTATGTCTCCTTTCTATTAGAATGCCTTTCAGAAAATACCATCCGTCATTTGAATATTCATTTTAGTTATAATCATACAGAGTGGTTGATATGTATTGCAATTAGAGTTGGATGCAGGGAACCAGAAATATTTTCGCTTTTGCATTTCCAGGAATTAAGTGCTGGAATTTCCGGGAATTTTCTACACAGAAACAATTTTCACCAAAACATTTCCAATTATAATTTTAATTGGATTTTAAAAAATATTCAATTAAAATCTAGCGTTGAAAAACTTTTTGGTGTGGGTCAAAGCTTGGATTGAACCCACGAACCTGTGTATGCAGGGCAGGCATGGTAGCCATTGTACCAATGTGGCTCCCATTCACCATCTGTGAACTTTTCTATAGAAAATTTTGTCAAAATGTTGATTTTTTTATTTCTATAGAACATTTTTGTGGGTGTTACAAAATTTTGTCAATTTTTTTCCTCTATAGAAAATTTTGACAAAATTTTATTTCTATAGAAAATTTGGTAAAAATTTTATTTCTATAGAAAATTTTGTCAAATTTTTATTTCTATAGAACATTTTGAAAAACTTTTTGGTGTTGGGTCAAAGCTTGGATTGAACCCACGAACCTGTGTATGCAGGACAGGCATGCTAGCCATTGCACCAATGTGGCTCCCATTCACCATCGGTGGACTTTTCTATAGAACATTTTTGTCAAAATGTTGAGTTTTTTATTTCTATAGAACATTTTTGAGGGTGTTACAAAATTTTGTTAATTTTTTTCCTCTATAGAAAATTTTGTCAAATTTTTATTTCTATAGAAAATTTTGTCAAAATTTTATTTCTATAGAACATTTTGTCAATTTTTTTTTCTATAGAAAATTTGTCAAAATTTTATTTCGATAGAAAATTCTATCAAAATTTTATTTCTACAGAAAATTTTGTCAAAATTTTATTTATGTAAAAAATTTTGTCAAAATTTTATTTCCGTTACAAATTTTTGAAAAATTTTATTTCTTTAGATTTTTTTTTTCAAAATTTTATTTCTATAGAAAATTTTGTCAAAATTTTATTTCTATAGAACATTTTGTCAATTTTTTTTTCTATAGAAAATTTTGTCAAAATTTTATTTCGATAGAAAATTGTATCAAAATTTTATTTCTACAGAAAATTTTGTCAAAATTTTATTTCGATAGAAAATTCTATCAAAATTTTATTTCTACAGAAAATTTTGTCAAAATTTTGTTTATGTAAAAAATGTTGTCAAAATTTTATTTCCGTTAAAAATTTTTGAAAAATTTTATTTCTTTAGATTTTTTTTTTCAAAATTTTATTTCTATAGAAAATTTTGTCAAAATTTTATTTCTATAGAATTTTTTTTTCTATAGAAAAGATGGTCAAAATTTTATTTTTATTGAAAATTGTATCTACATTTTATTTCTCTAGAAAATTTTGTCAAAGTTTTATTTCTATAGAAAATTTTGTCAAAATTTTATTTCTATAGAAAATTTTGTCAAAATTTTATTTCTATAGAATTTTTTTTTTCAAAATTTTATTTCTATAGAAAATTTTGTCAAAATGTTATTTCTATAGAAAAATTTGTCAAAATTTTATTCCTATAGAAATTTTTTTCAAAATTTTATAAATTTTGTCAAATTTTTTTCCCATAGAAAATTTTGTCAACATTTTTTTTTAAATAGAAAATTTTGTAAAAATTTTATTTCGATAGAAAATTCTGTCAAAAGTTTATTTCGATAGAAAATTCAATCAAAAGTTTATTTCTACCGAAAATTTTGTCAAAATTTTGTTTCTGTAAAAAAATTTTGAAAAATTTTATTTCTTAGAAATTTTTTTTTTCCAAACAAGCATCGACACAAACGAAGCTTAGTGTACGGTGACTTGCAGAACGAACAGCATCACACGAACTCACGTTAGTTATTTTCAATATATTATATCTAAAATAATATTGTGAATTGTGAACATTAAAAGTAATTTAATTTTTGTAATTTATGTAGATACAAAATCCCAGAAGATGGTTAGTGGCACTAACCGAAATATTGGAAATAAATATTAAAACAAATCAATAATCGATTGTTTCTATGACCTCAAGCCGAACAAAATTAATAATCAGAATAAACATAGAATAGGTCAACAACACTCAAAAATATATTTAAAAAAAAAAAAATTATTTCTTTAGAAATTTTTTTCAAAATTGTATTTCTATAGAAAAATTTATTTGTATAGAAAATTTTATTTCTATAGAAAATTTTGTCCAAATTTTATTTCTATAGAAGATTTTGTCAAAATTTTATTTTTATAGAAGATTTTGTCAAAATTTTATTTCTATAGAAATTTTTTTCAAAATTTTATTTCTATAGAAAATTTTTTCAAAATTTGATTTCTATAGAATTTTTTTCAAAAAATTTATTTCTATAGGATATTCAAATGAAAACTTCACTTACAGGTGAAGCTGAAACGAATATTTCTATATAGATTAATTTTGAATTTGAATTTTGTAAACTATAAATTATTACTTAGTTTTAAATGCCTCTACTATATTAAAACAACAATATTAAATTTCATAAACATTTTTTGTTTTATTTCTTTTTTAGGTAAGTCCTAATGTTTCTTCTCGTCAAATGGGGTAAGCTTAAAGAAACAAAACTACAATAAAATAATTTTATATAAAAAAATTTAAATGAAATATGAAATCCTATAATCTGAAATGTATTGACTTATATGTATATTTATAAAGTCTTTGGTATTGGAAATCTTAGAGTTTTCCACAAATAACCTTTGGCACTTAGGTCGGTAAATATTGACCAAAAAAAAAGAACAAATTCTGTAGCAAACATTTCTGTTTGTTGTGGACCTTCTCCTGTTACACACAACGATTTTATATGCATGGAAAATTACCAAATTCCATTGATTCATCGAAAAATGTCGTTATAAAACCAGAACAAAGTTTATTTGCCTTTGCCGTAGACCAATGAAATGAGTTTGAGGTGTGCTATTCCAAAAACAGCAAACAAAAAAAGGACATTTCGGTCGAGACGAAATGAGTAATAAAATCTGAGCATCGACCTGATAAGCATGTACCAAAAATTAAGGGATGATTTTATATCCTTTGGTTTCATATTCGTCCACTCAAATCATCCACAATATGATTTTTGTATCGTTAGTTGAAGGATTTTTCTGAATTTACACAAGACAACAAATAAAATATTTTTTTTTTTGTTAGTTAAAAAAAATTAATCACAGGTTATAACATATCATAACATACTCAAAATTAACCTTTGCATATTTTTGAAGTTGATTATATCTTTAATTCAACACTCAAAAAAGCATTAAGATTGAATTGATCTACGAAATGCACAAGCAAAATATTTACGTGTTATTAAAGGCTACTCAACCTAAAATTTATAAAATATTAAGGACATATTTCTTTAAAATAATGAAATTTTAATTAAAATAAAGTTTATAATCTTTGCTTCTAATTTTTTTTTTAATTTAGGACAAAAGTTTTGGAAATTTGCCTCCCTTCGTTAAACTCGTATGTCTTTGAGTTATGGCAAATTTTCCATAAAGTAAAGAAACACATTTTTTATTTAAAGAAATCTTTAAATTAACTGAAGTATGGAATATTTAGATTTTGGTAAAAACTCTTCAACTATAAGCTAAGACTTATTTTGAGAATTTTGCAAAGTTTTTTTTTTTTTGGAGTGAAATAGAGGAGGTCTAATATTTTATATGACACATATTTTTATACCCTTCACCACTACTGTGGTGAATGTAACGCCAAGAAATAGTGGTCATAGACCCATCGGTATACTAGATCGGCTTAGAATTAAATTCTGAGTCGATTTAGCGATGTCCGTCTGTCTGTCTGTCCGTCCGTCCGTCTGTCTGTATATGTAATTTTGTGCACAAAGTACAGCTCGCAATTTAAGTCCGATCGTCCTCAAATTTGGCATAGGGCCGTTTCTTGGGACAGATACAATGGCTATTGGTTTTGGAAAAAATCGGTTCAGATTTAGATATAGCTGCCATATATATTTATCCCCGATTTGGTCATGGTTAGCGTGTTTATCAACCGATTTTCTTGAAATACCGTACATCCAAATATTTTATGAATCTCGAAAATCTTGCAAAATATCAGCCAAATCGGTTCAGATTTAGATATAGCTCCCATATATACCTTTCGTCCGATTTAGACTCATATGACCACAGAGGCTAAAGTTTACTACCGATCTTCGTGAAATTTTGCACAGAGGGTAGAATTGACATTCTTCAAATTTAGATATAGCTCCCATATATATCATTCGTCCGATTTGAGCTTATATGGCCACAAAAGCCAGAGTTTTGCCGTGATTTGCTTCAAATTTTGCACAAGGGGTACGTTTAATAGTATCGTTAAGTGTGTCAAATTTTGTTAAAATCGGTTCAGATTTAGATATAGCTCACATATATATCTTTCGCCCGATTTGGTCTTATATGGTCTCAAAAGCGAGAGTTTTGCTCTGACTTACTTCAAATTTTGCACATGCGGTACTTTTAACGATACTATTGTATGTGCCAAATATGGTCAAAACCGATTCAGATTTAGATATAGCTCCCATATATATCTTTCGTCCGATTTGAACTTATATGGCCTCAAAATCCAGGGTTTTGCCGTGATTTGCTTCAAATTTCGCACAAGGAGTACGGTTAGTAGTATCGGTAATTGTGCCAAATTTGGTTGAAATCGGTTCAGATTTAGATATGGCTCCCATATATTCCGTCCGATTTGCATTCATATGACCAGGGGGGCCAAAGTTATAGTCCCATATACGTGAAATTTCGCATAGATAGCAGAATTATTATTCTAACTATACATGTCAAATTTAGTCAAAATCGGTTCAGATTATATAGCTCCCATATATACGTAAACCAGATTTGGGGAAATATGGTAGACTGTTACACATTTTAGACCCATTTTCAATGGAAGTTTCCTCCAATTAATTGGATAGCGTTAGCCGATTTAGATTTTAATTCTAGAGATTTTGTAGAAGTAAAAAAATTGTCTCCTTTATATAGCTTCCAGCAAATGTGAAGTAGTTGAGATGCTAACACAAATTTTGGCCTACATAGGGGTGAAGGGTATAATATAGTCGGCCCCGCCCGACTTTAGACTTTACTTGTTTTATATTTTTCTGTTTACATGCACTCGAAACCAGTTTACTTGGATTCCAATATTTCGACTTTCTCTTAAGGATTTTGGTACACGTAGAGAAGAAACATGATTGTCACAATCATATTCGAAGAGCAAAATAATATGATAGGAGCTATTTTTGCGGCGACCATATAACATTTTCACCTGCAACCATGTTGGCTCAGTGAACATGGTTCTAAGAAAAATAAAATTGTCCTCATCTAAAATGTTATTATATTGATAAAAAGAATTTTGTTTCCATTAAAAGACAATGGTCACGATCTAAAATGTTATGTTATTCGTCAAAAATGTTTTTCTTTTAGTTAAAAGAACATGGTCACAACCTAAAATGTTTTGATTTTTATGAAAAAACTTTTTTCTTCGTCGAAAAAAGGACGCCACTCGAGAAAAGAAAACACAAAATCAACTTTATTTATTTGTTTTTATTTATTTATAAACTAATTCATTGTTTATTTGTATTTATAATGTCGTGCAAGCAAACATCACATATTTTTACACACTCTATTTTGGTTCAATTTCAACAATAAGTATTCATTCCATATTTACCTCGTGCCCATCAAATGTATCAACGCAGACATTATGTAACTGCAAATAACAAAAATCAGGTACATTTTTGTTTTTCAATTACACTTTCCTTTTTTGTGTTCACATAAAACCACGTGCCACTTCTGAATAAATAAATTAACACAAAACACAGTAAATCCGTATTCTCCGTCCATTCCAAGAAACAACACACGACTGACGCGCAAAATGAAAATCGTGTGTACCTTCTCAATTTTTTTATAAAATTCTTTTCGCTGCAAACAAGTTAAAAAATTAAATGGTCACGAAAAAAATGTAAATGGTCTTTATGGCCATGTAATGGTTCTAGACATGTCTATACTTAACCTATAAAAATACTTTTTTTCTTGTAAAAAAGTAAAAAAAATTGAATGGTCAGGTACATGATTTTCCCGACCATTTAATGGTCTCAAATTCTATCATTTAAATGATAGAACATGTTTGCGGTATTTGAGAACCATTCAAATGCTTATTGCCACCATACATTTTTCTCCGCTCGAAAACTATTTTTACAAAGACAAAATACATGGTTTTCGCGGCAATTACATGCTCTAGATAAGCATTAAATGGATGCTGCAACCATGTCCAAACATGGTTTTTCTGTGCGTGTATTGATACCGAGCCAAAGATGTAGCTTCATCAAAATATATACCTTTTTTGGGAAGTTATCCAGCCTTGTTCTAAGTCTAGAATCTATAAAATTAAAATTAGGAATTCCTTTATCGAATTTTCTCTCTTCTTCTCTTTTTGCGTTGTATTAAAATCTGCTATTCACCTACAAATAAATATCAGTACAAAATTCCAGATTATAACAGATACTTCTAACAAAAGGTTTTTTAATTTCAAAGAAACTTCATAACCAAAAATGCGAAATCCTCAAAATAAGTCTAAAAATTTCTATATATAGGTTAATTTAATATTTTGCTTCATTTTTATATTAAGGAAAATTTACCTTGCTTCAAAGATATATGACGTAAATTTCAAAGATTGGTGACATACATTTTATGATTTATAAGCAAAGATTATTATTTTTTTTAATTAAAATTTCTTTATTTTTAAGAAATTTGTCCATAATATAATCTAAATTCCGTTTTCCTAAATTTTGGGTTACTTAATATTTCATATAAGATCAATATTTTTTCACTGAATTCGTTTTTATTTTTTTTGTCACTGAAGTTAAATAGCATCCACTTGTTTGAAATCATCTCATATGTCTGTTTCTCATAGGTACCGAATTCAAGCCATTATCCAAAATGCTTTTGTTGTCGATTTGTTTTGTTTTCTTTCGTTTTTGTTGTGTTCCCATATTTCTTTGTTCATTCTTGTTCCCTTGTATTCGTAATTTTTGCAAACTCTGTGTATGTATGATACTACAGCCAGTTAGACTATGTTTTAGCAACATATTGTCAATGTAAATTAAGTGACGAGAGTGTAGAAAGACGAGAGAAAGAGAGAGTAAGAGACATGAATTGAGTGAGTAGCTCTCACCCTACGATAAATGTGTTGGTAATGTAATCGTAAATAAAATCCAAAACAACCCCCTGCCGTAGGGCGCGGTACATAAACATTTCAACGAATAACATTATTGAAGGTCATCGATCTTAGACACTCTCGGTTTATAAGTGCATCACAAGAACAACAACAAATATAACAGCATAGTAAATATGAGAAAATTAAAAAGAAAACAAAAATGTCAATGTGACCAAAAATCACAATTATGTTATGAGCACTTTTTTTCATACAAGGGTGGGTCGAAAAATATGTATATATTTAAAAATGCCTAAGAGTACAATTAATAAAAGTAGCAACAAATGGAACATTATGTTTAATATAAGAACATTAAAAAATCATAAATTTGTTATAAGCACTCACCATGCAAAGGTGAGTCGCAAAAAAAGTTGCTAAAAAGTACTATGGAAATTAAAAAAATAATTAAAAAGATATATATATATAAACGCATTGTAATTATGAGATAGCTAAATAAAGGATCACTATGTTATAGTTGTTGTTGTTGTAACAGTTTTTAATGTAATTTCATCCATTTTGTTCTATGCTTTGGTACTTCAACTGGTGTTCAAATCTAGGATCTCTGCGACAAGGGTGAGGTGCGTCCAGAGTGATCTGGTGGTGAGTCGAGGACAGGTTGAGATTAAACAGTGCCAGAGATATCACCCCACCCTGGGTAACTCCCTGTTTAACTCTACGGGGTTTTTGGCGTCCGCACATATAATTCAGAATCCAACGCTTCGTTCCTGCAGGCAGGGACGTGTTCTCGATGTCCTCGAATAGTGTAGCATGGTTGATCGTATCGAATGCCTTTGATAGGTCAAGCGCCACGAGGACCGTCCTATGACACGGCTTGGGCTGATTGAGTCCCATACTAATATGTGTCGAAATGGCATGCAAGGCCATTTCGACACATATTAGTGTTATGTGCTATGTATCTTACGGAATCCATGTTGATGGTGGGCAGCTGGAAAATTCTCAACAAGGCTGGGGAGGAGTAGTGCCTCAAGTGTCTTGGCTACTGGCGAGAGAAGGGATATCGGTCTGTACGATTCACCTTTACTCGAATCTTTGCCTGGCTTCAGTAGTGGAATCACCCTACCCATCTTCCAGACATCGGGTATAATGAGTGATTCCAAAGACAAATTGAGGAGTCTGGTCAGGTACTCAACTCCCAGTATTCCCAGATGCTTCAGCATTAGAATTGAAATCCCCTCGGGGCCCAGCGCCTTGGATGGTTACGCGCTGTTGATGACATTGGTAACTTTGGCTGTAATAAATTGTGGTGTGTCATCGGCTCGGAGACCACGTATGCGACGAGTGGCTCTCCTTTTCGCTCTATCACTCTCGGGACGCTCGACAAACTGTCGGTCGAAGTATTTAGCGCATCTCTTCGGATCAGTCACAGTCACGTCGCTAAATGTGACTGAAATCTCATTATCCGTCGTAGCGGGGTTCGAGAGGGCTCTCACTGTTGTTCTAGGTTACATTGCTTCAGGTGCTCTATCCATATGTTCCACTTGTGCTCGTTGACTATCTTACTAATCTCTATGGGGGGGTTTGCATAGTTTGATGACCCACTGCTGCTATCACTGGCACAACATCCTGCCACGTAGTCAGTATATGACTATACTCCCGCAGCGATGTTAAGCCAGAACAATTCCGGAAGTGTGGTCCGGGGTTCTTCACTATCCCGGCTCGGACCAAAAGCAAACGGAGAAGGTTCCCCGGGATGCACCTTCTCCAACACAAAAAGACGGACAAAACAACACGTACACTGATGTGGCAGCCGCTGGCTGATGAGTTGGACCCATCGGGTCAATCCGGTGCAGAGAACCCGCCGCCGTGGGATTGAAGGATCACTATAACTTAATTTGATCTTGTCATAGGCTGGAAGTCATTCTTTTAAGCATCTAGTGCATTTATTTCGTATCAAATCTTCAGATTTCATTCTACTTCAACATTTCGGATTTAATTTCTAAAATAGAAAAAGCAGAAAACAAATGTATCAGTACACTTTTCAAACAATATTTTTTTTTTTGGAATTCACAGTTTTTTAATTATACTTTTTTGTATCCAGGAAAATTCATAATTTGCCGAAATAAAATAAATTATTTTTTTATATTTGCCCAAAAAACTTATTGTGAAGAAAAAAAAGATCGTCTGCGGAAGAGAATTCTTGGATGTACTTTTAAAGTAATGACTTGTCAAGATTTTTTTTCTTATTCAATCACGAAATCAATTGATCCAATTAATATTTTAATTGAAATGGCTTCAATCACGAAAATCATATTACCAATCATAGAAGTAATTCGCAATAACAAATATACATAATTAAAAATTTAATTGATTTCTTGGGAACATTAAATTAAAAAAATTAATTGATGCATTTTTTTTATTCAGGCTATCAACTATTTATTTATTGTATTATTATTTATTTACAATTAGTTTACCTTAATATTTTTCATTTGATAAAAATGTATAATTTCTTATTAATTTTCCGATTATAATTCTAGTTGGCCATTTCTTGGTTTTTCAGTCCAAATTTTATGAATTTAATTATTTTCGAACAAAAATTTTAATTATATTTTTAATTGGAATTTTTTTTTTTAAATAAATCTAAATCTTTCACTACCGAAATTAACATAATGTGAAAAAGTTTAATTTGTTCTTCTATTCTTACTTGTACTAGCAGCATGTAGAAGAAAAAATTTAATTTTGAGGACTTATATGAATTACTTCAAATGACCACGAAAATGAGTGCTATTTGGCCTATAATATCTTATAAGGTGTGAGAAAAGTACAAAACAAGAATTCGGAAAAATATCGGCTATTGTTCTGCTATGAATGTCATTTTACTAGCGATATATAATAGAAAAATAGTTTCAAAATGTTTGTTTATTGTTAAAAAAAAAAAAAGTTTATAAAAATGTATTTTAGTGCTCATCAATATGAAAGATATTTATAGTTTATTTAGTTTGATTAAAGTCTCTACTTTAAAATAACATCGAGAAATACATCGAATCTAACTGGGGAAATGGACATCGCTAGTCAAAGAGTTAATTAATTAAGTAAAAATGTGCAATATTTTGCTTAACTGATTTTATTTTATTTTTTTTTTGTTTGATTAAAAATCTAATTGTTGTTTCAATTAACTTTTTAATTGAACATATTTTGGTGATATTTGTTCCGAATAATTGTTTTGCAGGGCGATATTAAAAGTGGCAGCCCGATTAAGATTCAGGCTCACTTAGACTATTCAGTCCATTGTGATAAAATATTGTGAAATAATACCATATAATACTATTGAATAATATATTTAACAAAATCTAATTTAGTTTTTAATCTAATAGAATAAGGGTCTGTGTGTGTGTGTGTGGTGGAAATACATTCACCGACCCCCTTACTATGCACGGCTATGTTGGCTTTTACAAATGAAACGGCTCCTGTGTTTGTGCGTTTGCTATAGGAAAAAGGGGGGTCTTTCGCCAGCCTAGTATAATAAAAGTTTGTCTGCCATTTTTCTACCCTTCTGTTTTTTCCAATATCAAATGCCTAGAATAGAGGCGATAGCAAAATAACACAGAGAAAATTGAGAGCTTTAATTCGGCTTTAGCGGGGCGTGTGAGATATGTCTGTGCCTGATGTTGCGGCAAGTTAATAAAGTGAAGACTTTAGTTGTGTCTTCCCCATCCTTCCACAAAAGAATAATTGTAACCATATCCATATACATAAATTCATTTGATTTGTATATTTGAAATTTTGGCCAAACATGGAGGAGATTGGTTTTTGTTTTGGTGTAAAATTCCCTATATCATTTGGTTGTACAATATTTTGAAGACAGAAATTAAATTAAGACTTGTCGATAGGGCTGAAAGGCTAGCGTAATCGACTTTATTATACCCTACACTGCACGCATAGCTATAGTCTTTTTTTGTCTGTCCTAAATACTCAAATTTTTATGATATAAATTTACTGAAAATTCTACAAAATATAATTTTTAGTACAATGGTATTTTTTTAAATTTTTGAAATCAATTTTTGAAATGTGTATATTTGGTGATACCAACACATTATCAAAAACATATATGGCAAAACAATATGGCAACTTGTTTGGCATACCCAAAGTGCATTGAAAGAAACTTTGTTCAGAGTAAACAAACAACATTTGTTGCAAACATTTGATGATCCCTTTCTTACAAAAAAATGCAATATATACAACTTTTGGGCAGACCAAATCGGTTATAATATATACGTTTTGAGTGTTCAATGTGTGAGAGGTCGCATTGTCGTGGTGAATAACAAAATGACCACGGTTGCAACAGTTGGTATACTTCTACCAAAAATGTTTTTTTTTGTTGCAAAATATTCCTGTAAGGTAATTCATAAATAGAAATAAAATTTCGACAAAATTTTCTTTGTAAATAAAATTTTGACAAAATTTTCTATAGAAATAAAATTTTGACAAAATTTCCTAAATAAATAAAATTTTGACTAAATTTTCTATAGAAATAAAATTTTGACAAAAATTTTCTATAGAAATAAAATTTTGAGAAAATGTTCGATAGAAATAAAATTTTGAGAAAATTTTCTATAGAAATAAAATTTTGAGAAAATTTTCTATAGAAATAAAATTTTGAGAAAATTTTCTATAGAAATAAAATTTTGAGAAAATTTTTTATAAAAATAAAATTAAAAAAAAACTTCTATAGAAATAAATTTTTGTCAAAATTTTCTATAGAACTAAAATTTTAACAAAATTTCCTAAAGAAATAAAATTTTGACAAAATTTTCTATAGAAATAAAATTTTGACAAAATTTTAAAATTTTGACAAAATTTTCTATAGAAATAAAAATTTGACAAAATTTCTATAGAACTAAAATTTTGACAAAATTTTGTATACAAATAAAATTTTGACAAAAATTTGTATACAAATAAAATTTTGACAAAAATTTGTATAGAAATAAAATTTTGACAAAATTTTCTATAGAAATAAAATTTTAACAAATTTTTCTATAGAAATAAAATTTTAACAAAATTTTCTATAGAAATAAAATTTTGACAAAATTTTCTATAGAAATAAAATTTTGACAAAATTTTCTATAGAAATAAAATTTTGACAAAATTTTCTATAGAAATAAAATTTTGACAAAATTTTCTATAGAAATAAAATTTTGACAAAATTTTCTATAGAAATAAAATTTTGACAAAATTTTCTATAGAAATAAAATTTTGACAAAATTTTTTATAGAAATAACATTTTTTTTTGACAAAATTTTCTATAGAAATAAAATTTTGACAAAATTTTCTGTGGGAATAAAATCTTGACAAAATTTTCTATAGAAATAAAATTTTGACACAATTTTCTTTGGAAATAAAATCTTGACAAAATTTTCTATAGAAATAAAATTCTGACAAAATTTCCTATAGAAATAAAATGTTGACAACGGTTTCTATAAAAAATTAAATGTTTATACAATTATCTATAGAAATAAAATTTTGAAAAATGTTCTATAGAAATAAAATTTTGACAAAATTTTCTATAGAAATAAAATTTTGACAAAATTTTCTATAGAAATAAAATTTTGACAAAATTTTCTATAGAAATAAAATTTTTACAAAATTTTCTATAGAAATAAAATTTTGACAAAATTTTCTTTAGAAATACTAACATTTTGACAAAATTTCTATAGAAATAAAATTTGACAAAATTTCTATAGAAATAAAATTTTGACAAAATTTTCTATAGAAATAAAGTTTTGACAAAATTTTCTATAGAAATAAAATCTTGACAAAAGTTTCTATAGAAATAAAATTTTGACAAAATTCTCTATAGAAATAAAATTTTGACAAAATTTTCTTTGGAAATAAAATTTTGACAAAATTTTCTTTGGAAATAAAATCTTGACAAAATTATCTAAAAAAAATAAAATTTTAACAAAATTTCCTATAGAAATAAAATGTTGACAACGGTTTCTATAGAAATAAGATTTTTACAAAATTATCTATAGAAATAAAATTTTGACAAAATTATCTATAGAAATAAAATTTTGACAAAATTTTCTATAGAAATACAATTTTGACAAAATTATCAATAGAAATAAAATTTTGAAAAAAATTTCCTAAAGAAATAACATCTTGACAAAATTATCAATAGAAATAAAATTTTGACAAATTGTTTTATAGAAATAACATTTTCACATAATTTTCTATAGAAATAAAATTTTGAAAAATTCTCCATAGAAATAAAATTTTGACAAAATTTCCTTCGGGGCCAAATCTTGACAAATTTATCTATAGAAATAACATTTTGACAAAAATTTCTTTGTAAATAAAATCTTGACAAATTTGCTATAGAAATAAAATTTTGACAAAATTATTTATAGAAATAAAATTTTGAACAAATTTTCTATAGAAATAAAATTTTGAAAAAATTTTCTTTGGAAATAAAATCTTGAAATAAAATTTTAACAAAAGAAATAAAATTTTGACAAAATGTTCTATAGAAATAAAATTTTGACAAAATTGTCTGTAGAAATAAAATTTTGACAAAATTTTCTATAGAAATAAAATTTTGACAAAATTTTCTATAGAAATAAAATTTTGACAAAATTTTCTATAGAAATAAAATTTTGACAAAATTTTCTATAGAAATAAAATTTTGACTAAATTTTCTATAGAAATAAAATTTTAACAAAATTTTCTTTGGAAATAAAATTTTAACAAAATTTCCTAAAGAAATAAAATTTTGACAAAATGTTCTATAGAAATAAAATTTTGACAAAATTTTCTATAGAAATAAAATTTTGACAAAATTGTCTATAGAAATAAAATTTTTACAAAATTTTCTATAGAAATAAAATTTTTAAAAAAATTTCTATATAAATAAAATTTTGACAAAATTTTCTTTAGAAATAATAAAATTTTGACAAAATTTCCTTTAGAAATAAAATTTTGACAACATTTCCTAAAGACATACAATTTTGACTAAATTTTCTATAGATATAAAATTTTGACAAAATTTTCTATAGAAATAAAATTTTGACAAAATTTCTATAGAAATAAAATGTTATTTCAATAGAAATAAAATTTTGACAAAATTTTCTATAGAAATAACATTTTGACATAATTTTCTATAGAAATAAAATTTTGACAAAATTTTCTTTAGAAATAATAAAATTTTGACAAAATTTCCTTTAGAAATAATAAAATTTTGACAAAATTTCCTTTAGAAATAATAAAATTTTGACAAAATTTCCTTTAGAAATAAAATTTTGACAAAATTTCCTAAAGACAATTTTGACTAAATTTTCTATAGATATAAAATTTTGACAAAATTTTCTATAGAAATAAAATTTTGACAAAATTTTCTATAGAAATAATATTTTGACAAATTATCAATAAAAATAAAATTTGACAAAATTTCCTATAGAAATAAAATTTTGACAAAATTTTCTTTGGAAATAAAATCTTGACAAAATTTTCTTTGGAAATAAAATCTTGACAAAATTATCTAAAAAAATAAAATGTTAACAAAATTTCCTATAGAAATAAAATGTTGACAACGGTTTCTATAAAAAATAACATTTTTACAAAATTATCTATAGAAATAAAATTTTGACAAAATGTTGTATAGGTAACATTTTGACAAAATTTTCTATAGAAATAAAATTTTGACAAGATTTTCTATACAAATAAAATTTTTACAAAATTTTCTATAGAAATAAAATGTTGACAAAATTTTCTATAGAAATAAAATTTTGACAAAATTTTCTATAGAAATAAAATTTTGACAAACTTTTGGATATAAAATCTTGACAAAATTATCTAAAAAAAATAAAATTTTAACAAAATTTCCTATAGAATAAAATGTTGACAAAATTATCTAAAAAATAAAATTTTAACAAAATTTCCTATAGAAATACAATGTTGACAAAATTATCTATAGAAATAAAATTTTGACAAAATTTTCTATAGAAATAAAATTTTGACAAAATTTCCTAAAGAAATAAAATCTTGACAAAGTTATCAATAGAAATAAAATTTTGACAAAATTTTTTATAGAAATAACATTTTCACATAATTTTCTATATTGATAATATTTTGACAAAATTCTCGATATAAATAAAATTTTGACAAAATTTCCTTCGGGAACAAAATCTTGACAAAATTTTCTATAGAAATAAAATTTTGAAAAAAATTTCTTTGGGAATAAAATCTTAAAAAAATTATCTATAGAAATAAAATTTTAACATTTTGACATAATTTTCGTTGGAAATAAAATTTTGACAAAATTTTCTATAGAAATAAAATCTTCACAAATATTTTTTTTGAAATAATTTTCTATTTCTATGGAAATAAAATCTTGTTGTTTCACTACACTATATAATATAAATGCCTTTAATTGTGTTAAAGTGTGCCACTTTTTAAAAATAAGTGTACCACCTTTTATTGCTTGTGATACTTTTTGTGTCACTTTTTAGAAATTCTCAATTGTAACGCTCTGTTACAAGAGAGAAATTCACTGGACTGAATAGTCTATGTGCCACTTTTTTTTGTAAATGATTGTGTCACCTTTTGACACTTTTTGTGATACTTTCGAGGAATTTTCAATGGAAACGCTGGAAGTTCTCCACTGTGGTATCACAATGAACTGAATAGTCCAAAGTAAACCTTAATAACGGACTGCCATAAAACCTAACGTAACCTAATGCCATTGAAAAATTAATTTTGAATTTTTGATATGAAAATGGGAACAGCCAGTCGGTAAGTGGGCAGTATATTTTTTGCTACACTTCTTTTGTTGGATATTTCTTCCATTCACATTCCAAGATACGTTTAAATGGTTTCCTATTTTAATTGATCAAATTGCAACAAAGTTAGGGCATACTGAAAGTTTAATTTTATTGCAAATCTTTTACACACATAACCCCATGCCATAATAATAGTAAAAAAGGAAAATCTTTTAGACAAACGTACATATACAAAAAAGTTTGTGAAGAAAGCATTAAAATTCTATTGCATACGTGTGGATGTTGTGGTTGTCGGAATTTGTATTGCATACTTTAAGGGATACCAAAACAAACAAAAAAAAAACTTTAACCACTACGCATGCCTTACTAGGTTCCAGATTTCCTCCCAACAATACAGTCTGTCGTCTGTTGTTGGTGTTAGTTAATAAAATTCCACTTTAGCTACATTGTTCACGTGGAGGTGAGTTTTTTTTTGTTTTATTATTTTTTTTTCTCCTCCTAATCTACATACAAACAACTGAATAACAACAGCAGTTGTGTTTTGTGGAGCAATAAGAAAAATTGGTCAGAAGAAAACATAATTGTGCCTGGGTCTTAGTGTTTTGCTGTACATATTTTGCTGGTCACGAAAAGCAAATATTTGCATTTAAACTTTACGATCAAAAAGGCAAAACTAAGGACTAAGAACAGCACAAAAATGACCCAAAGCTCCCACACACCACACATGGCTTGCATGTGTTAAGGACTTTTGTAAACGATTATGGTAGAAGAAATACAAAAAACAAAATCCACACAGACCAATAGTTTTGCAAAAATCTTTGTTTTCTCTCTCTAATCTGCCAGAAAACGAAATATAACGTAACAGTTTAAGCCATAGAAATATGACAAATGTACTAATAAACTCATAAGTAAAATAGAATGCAGAGAAATTGCAAATAGTTAGAATCTAATGAAAGTAATCTATGAAATTATGAAAAAAGTTTTAAAAAACTTCCCCAATCCATGGGAGTACATACACACAGAAAAAAAATGAATGAAATTAAAAAAAAAGATTTCTTCGATCTAAAGATTTTTGACCTTCTCTTAGGCATTTTGGTTGTTTCCGAGCCAAAAATACGTCTTCTTAAAAAAATACATGTTTAGCGACCTATATGGCTTTAAATCTAGAATAAATAAAATTTAAATTAATTTACAGATCACATCAAATATTCATTATTGCGGTATATTAATAAAGCTATTCGGATAAACCCAACAATCTTTTTCTGTTTCAATCACAAAATTAATTGATCCAATTAATTTTTTAATTGAAATGTTTTCAATCACTGAAATGATAGCATCAATTCAAAAATATTAATTGAAAGTCAATTAAAAAATTAATTGATCCAATTAAAAAATTAATTGATCCAATTCAAAAATTAATTGATCCAATTAAAAAATTAATTAATCCAATTAAAAAATTAATTGATACTATTAAGTTTTGCGATTAATTTTTGTTTCAATTAAAAAATTTGTTGAATCAATTAACTTTTTAATTGAATATTTCTTAACCTTCTAATGCCACAATTTTTTGGTCAGCTGATTAAATTTTCAATATTAACGACACAAAAGCAAGACAACTAAACAAGAAAAATTTATACGGTAAAATTCAGTGTATGCTGCAAAGCCTCTTGAACAGTTTTAACTAAATTTTCTTTTTATTTTACCCAGTTTTGTTGTGTTAAGGTGTGTTTTACTAAAAGCTTCCTTATTAAATGCAGCACACCTAAAGGCGGGATTGGGCATTAGAGGGTTAAAACTCAATTAAGACTTTAATTGGAAAAATTTGCGTGAAATTTTTTTTCTGTGTACAAACAAAGACCACTTCAAAAATCCAAATTATAACGGACACTTCAAAGTAACAAATATTTTCTGTTTTTCCAAAGAAAACTTAAACCAAAGATGGTAAATCCTCAAAATAATTGTTAGCCCAGGGCTGTGGAGCCGGAGTCGGAGTCTTGGAGTCGGAGTCTGAAGATTTTGCTGGAGTCGGAATCGGAGTCGTAAAAATTTTGCTCGACTCCGACTCCGGCTAAACCAAATTTGTTAAAACACTTCACATTTTTGTAACTAAGCAAGTTTTTACGCAAATTAGTTTCCATTGCGTTATTCATTCGATCAATGTACAGCATGATTGTAAATGAAAATCAACTTCCAATTACGGCTATCTTTTTATGTTTCCTAGAATGTTAGACTAGCAGATGGGCTGATTCATAGGGCATAGAAAAAATTCTTGATTAAAAAATTAATTGACTTTTTCAGCAAAATTCAATTAATTTTTTAATTGATTCAATTAAAAATTTAATTGATGTTGATTGCAAAACGCAATTAATTTATTAAGGTAACT
Source organism: Haematobia irritans (assembly GCF_050003625.1). Taxonomy (NCBI): domain Eukaryota; kingdom Metazoa; phylum Arthropoda; class Insecta; order Diptera; family Muscidae; genus Haematobia; species Haematobia irritans. Next base: position 165,269,869 of record NC_134400.1, read on the forward strand.
ATTTTTAATTACTTAGTTAGATTGGCTTAGAGTTTTTATTTGGATTAACAAATGATTGTTTGAAATACATTTTTAATTAAAAAAGTTAAAAAAAAATCAGCACTTTTTTAACTGAATTAGTCTTCCGAATTTGATTAAAAAGTTATTTGTATCAATTAATTTTTTAATTAAACATTTTAAAAATTTCAATCATTGACTTAATTAACTTAATGTTTCTATCATGATTAAAAAGTTAATTGTATCAATTAATTTATTAATTGAAAAAATTTTCAACTTCAATTAACTTTTTAATTGGAAATATTTTGGTGATATTTTTTTCTGTGTATAGAAATATTTTTTTCTATAGAAAATTGAGTCAAAATTTTGTTTCTATAGAATATTTTGCAAAATTTTATTTCTATAGAAAATTTTGCAAAATTTTGTTTGTTGCATAATTTTTTTTTTCAAAATTTTATTTCTATTGATAATTTTATTTCTATAAAAAATTTAAGTCAAAATTTTATTTCTATAGAAAATTTTGCAAAAATTTTATAGTAATAGATTTTTTCATTAGAAAATTTGGTCAAAATTTTATTTCTATAGAAAATTTTGTCAAAATTTTATTTCTATAGAAAATTTAGTCAAAATTTTGTTTCTGTAGAATATTTTGCAGAATTTTATTTACTACACAAAAATGTTTCTTAAATTGTATTTTTATTGATAATTTTTTTCAAAATTTTATTTCTATAAAAGAAAATTGTCAAATTTTATTTCTATAGCAAATTTTCTCAAAATTTTTTTTCTTACTGATGCTCACTGATACTCACTGCTATAAAAAAATATATTCAAAATTTTATTACTATAGAAATATTATTTTCTATATAATATTTAGTCAAAATTTTATTTCTATAGAAAATTTAGTCAAAATTTTGTTTCTATAGAATATTTTGCAAAATTTTATTTCTATAGAAATTTTTGCAAAATTTTCGTTGCTACACATTTTTTTTTTAAATTTTATTTCTATTGATAATTTTTTCAAACTTTTATTTCAATAAAAAATTTTGCCAAATTTTATTTCTATAAAAATTTTATTCAAAATTTTATTTCTATATATTTGGTCAAAATTTGATTTCTATAGAAAATTTTATTTCTAGAGAAAATTTGGCAAAATTTTATTTACTAGACAAAAATTTTTCCAAAATTGTAGGCTCACTGATACTCACTGCTAAGTCGAAAACTTGTACAAATGACTCAAATTTTCAAATTTTTCAATGAATGAATCATAAATGCATTTTTGCGAAATTGTCTAAACAATTATAAATATTTCCCAAATATTGCCCGAGATTTTGTAGAAGTCTGATTTGAGATTGTATCAAAATGTAGATCTAAATACAAAGTTGTGCAGAGTATATTATTATCGGCCCGCCCGACTTTAGACTTTTTTTGCTTTTTTATTTTTTGTTAAAATTGTGTTACGTTCCATAACGTTAGATTTAAATTTAAGGTACATAGGTTTTGTAGAAGTATATACAATTTCGTCTAAATCGATTCAGATTCAAATGCATGCATATGGGAATATAAACCTTTATATAGCTCGCAACAAATTTAAAGGATTTGAGATAGTATCAATAATTTTGGTCCACAAATAAATATACGGTTGGTATCTTCTCATATTATGATGGGTATTTATATCATTATTTTATTTATTATACATTGCCCTAAATTTGAAATATAGAGTTCAATTGGCATATAATGCGAAATTAAGACATTTTTGTGAACACATAAATAAATACGATACTTTATATCGATCCACTTACGGTACCCCCACAATAGAACTACAAATTAGTGGTATTAAAATGAGATTTAGTTATATTACCCGGAGTCGACTCCGGAGTCGGAGTCGGAGTCGAGCTGATGAAAAATGCTGGAGTCGGAGTCGGAGTCGGAGGCTCGACTCCACAGCCCTGTGTTAGCCTATGTTATATTTGAAGCGTTTTTATTTTAAATCTAAAGATTCAATATTTCAGTTAATTTATGGATGATTTCTTTAAATCAAAAAATGTGTTTCTTAATTTCAAGGAAAATTTGCCTTAGTTCTAAGACATACGAGTTTAATGGAGGGATGCAAATGTCCAAAATGTGTACCCTAAATTTAGTAACATAAATTTTTGAAGCAAAGAGTATAAACTTGTATTTTTAAATTCCAATCATGCATTTATTTAAGGGGGTTTTACATTACCCACAATTAAAAGAAGAGGAACTAATGAATTTATAATATATCGCGATTATTCTTCAATTAATATGGAAGAATTCCATAGAATTATTTCTGCCCAGCAAAAAAATTTGGAAGTTCTTCCAAAGGCACAACTTTCAAAGCACTTCCAGAAGATCCACTCCCAATGTTTCATTACTTTTTTGGCGACGCTTTTTTTGCTGGGTGGTTACGATTTTTATTGGTATTATAATACTATGGATGTAGATTTCCAGGCAGGACTATTGGTTTCTTTAATAGATCGATTGTTTTGTATACAGTGCCACTGTCAAGGTTTAAGGTAAGGAAAAGGTCTTCTGATTGGTTGAAGTGTGATGAGATAGTTTTTGCGGTTTCCCTTAGAGATATTGCCTACAAAAGTTATTTGGTTGAACCAACACCACTTAGATGGATTACATTTTGTAAATATCGGAATAGAGCTAAACGTATTATGCGTAAGGTGAAGAAGGAGCACTACGAAAAAGTCTTCCGTGATGGAAGTACTAAACAGATGTTGAAATATTTACGAAGAGAAAGTGGCGACATCTCTCAGGACATGGATTGTCAATTAATTGTTGATGATGCGAATGACCACTTTTTGGATGGATTAGGTGGCTCGTCGAATGAAGTTTTTCACTCGGTACTTTATGATTATTATGCGGGATCTTTTTCTTTCTCGTGTGTTGACTGGAGTGATTTGTTAATTGCATTTAGTAAAATTAGGTCGAATGCATGCGGTGTTGATGGAATTCCTTTGCGGTTTCTAAAAGTGATTTTTCCATATCTTTGTAAACAAATCTATTCAAAACAGGTTGGCTGATAAGTCCCCGGTCTAACAAAGAAAAACACATTTTTTTTGTCAAAAATTCGTTTTTATTATTCAATATAGTTCCCTTCAAGAGCGATACAACGATTATAACGACCTTCCAATTTTTTTATACCATTTTTTTGGTAGTACTCCTTCGGTTTTGCCTCCAAATAGGCCTCAGTTTCGGCGATCACATATTCATTGCAGCCAAATTTTTTTTTCTGCGAGCATCCTTTTGAGGTCTGAGAACAAGAAAACGACGGTGGGGGCCAGATCTGGAGAATGCGGTGTGTGGGGAAGCAATTCGAAGCCCAATTCATGAATTTTTCAATGACTTGTTGCACGGTGCGTTGTCTTGGTGGAACAAAAATTTTTTATACCCACCACCATAGAATGGTGACGATATAACGATGTCCGTCTGTCCGTCTGTCTGTTGTAATCACGCTACAGTCTTCAATAATGAAGCAATCGTGCTGAAATTTTGCACAAACTCGTCTTTTGTCTGCAGGCAGGTCAAGTTCGAAGATGGACTAAATCGGTCCAGGTTTTGATATAGTCCCCATATAAACCGACCTCCCGATTTGGGGTCTTGGGCTTATAAAGGGTGATTCTTTTGAGGTTAGGATTTTCTTGCATTAGTATTTGACAGATCACGTGGGATTTCAGACATGGTGTCAAAGAGAAAGATGCTCAGTATGCTTTGACATTTCATCATGAATAGACTTACTAACGAGCCACAACGTCGAATTTTCAGTGAATGGGCCCTAGAAAAGTTGGCAGAAAATCCGCTTTTTTATCGACAAATTTTGTTCAGCGATGAGGCTCATTTCTGGTTGAATGGCTACGTAAATAAGCAAAATTGCCGCATTTGGAGTGAAGAGCAACCAGAAGCCGTTCAAGAACTGCCCATGCATCCCGAAAAATGCACTGTTTGGTGTGGTTTGTACGCTGGTGGAATCATTGGACCGTATTTTTTCAAAGATGCTGTTGGACGCAACGTTACGGTGAATGGCGATCGCTATCGTTCGATGCTAACAAACTTTTTGTTGCCAAAAATGGAAGAACTGAACTTGGTTGACATGTGGTTTCAACAAGATGGCGCTACATGCCACACAGCTCGCGATTCTATGGCCATTTTGAGGGAAAACTTCGGAGAACAATTCATCTCAAGAAATGGACCGGTAAGTTGGCCACCAAGATCATGCGATTTGACGCCTTTAGACTATTTTTTGTGGGGCTACGTCAAGTCTAAAGTCTACAGAAATAAGCCAGCAACTATTCCAGCTTTGGAAGACAACATTTCCGAAGAAATTCGGGCTATTCCGGCCGAAATGCTCGAAAAAGTTGCCCAAAATTGGACTTTCCGAATGGACCACCTAAGACGCAGCCGCGGTCAACATTTAAATGAAATTATCTTCAAAAAGTAAATGTCATGGACCAATCTAACGTTTCAAATAAAGAACCGATGAGATTTTGCAAATTTTATGCGTTTTTTTTTAAAAAAAGTTATCAAGCTCTTAACAAATCACCCTTTAGAAATCGTAGTTTGTATCCAATTTGCCCGAAATTTGAAATCTAGAGGTATTTTATAACCATAAAGAGGTGTGTCAAAAATGGTGAGTATCGGTCCATGTTTTGGTATAGCCCCCATATAGACCGATCTCCCAATTTTACTTCTTGGACTTATAGAAACCGCAGTTTTTATTCAATTAACCTGAAATTGAAAATCTAGAGGTATTGTAGGACCACAAATACGTGTGCCAAAAATTGTGAGTATCGGTCCATGTTTTGGTATGGTCCCCCCCATATAACACGATCTCCCGATTTGGTGTGTTGGGCTTATAGAAACCGTAGTTTTTATCCAATTTGTCTGAAATTGGAAATCTAGAGGTATTTTAGGACCATAAAGAGGTGTGCCGAAAATGCTGTGTATCGGTCCATATTTTGGTATAGCCCCCATATAGACCGATTTCTCGATTTTACTTCTTGGGCTTCTAGAATCCGAAGTTTTTATCCTATTTGCCTGAAATTGGAAATCTAGAGGTATTTTGGGGTCATAAAGTGGTGTCCCGAAAACGGTGAGTATCGGCCCATATTTTAGTATAGCCCCCATAGGAACGATCTCCCGATTTAACTCCTTGGGTTTCTAGACACCGTAGTTTTTATCTGATTTGTCTGAAATTGTAAATATTCTGGTATTTTAGACTCACAAAAACGTGTATCGGATTAGGTTTTTGTCGGTCCATTTGGTAATGCCTCCATATAGACCGACTTCACTTCTTGAGGGTGTAGAAGGCGCACTGATCAATGAAATTGCTTGAAACTCAATGTAAAATTTCCAGATTTTACTTCTACAGATTTCAAATCACGACGTTATTTTATAATTTTCTTGCACACTTACAAGAGATGTTAATGATTCCTCTAAAACTCAAACAAAAATGGTTCTTATAAATCCAGAATCTGATATAGTCCTCTTAGGTGAAAATTTAAAAAAAATTATCTTCGGGAAGTGTCCTCAAGTCCTCAAGCCCTCCTGAAATTTCAAAGGAAACCCTAATATTTGGTTCATGGTGGTGGGTATTTAAGATTCGACCCGGCCGAACTTAGTGCTGTATATACTTGTTCTTCTTCATATGGGGCCTTTTTGCCGCGATTTCAACCTTCAAACGCTCCAATAACGCCATATAATAGTCATTGTTGATGGTTTTTTCCTCACGTTGTTGTTTTTGGTCAAATGTGAGCTCGCGCGGCACCCATTTTGCACAGAGCTTGCGCATATCCAAATATTGATGAATGATATGACCAACACGTTCCTTTGATATCTTTAAGACCCCTGCTATCTCGATCAACTTCATTTTACGGTCATTCAAAATCATTTTGTCAATTTTTTGATGTTTTCGTCGGTAACCACCTCTTTCGGACGTCCACTGCGTTCACCGTCCTCTGTGCTCATTTCACCACGCTTGAAATACCAATCAATTATTGTTGATTTCCCTGGGACAGAGACCGGAAACTCATTATCAAGCCAAGTTATTGCTTCCACCGTATTTTTTCCCTTCAGAAAACAGTATTTTATCAAAACACGAAATTCCTTTGTTCCATTTTTTTCACAATAACAAAAGTTGCTTCACAAAAGACGCTCTATCTCACAAACTAATTGACTTACAAACGTCAAATTTTAACACGAATCATTTGAAGGTTGGTACTATATCAAAATAATATGCATTTAATACTAGGGACGCCATCTATGTGTCAGGCAGGAGACTTATCAGCCAACCTGTCAATCAAGCCCATCAAACAATTAAAAATGGCTTTGACTTTATACAAAGTATAAAATTCTACAAACTAAGTTAATTTTAAAGTGAAGATGTAGTAAATTTTTTGAGTCTATAGATTATTCAATTTAATATAATTTAATGTTATCAAATTTTTTTTTCAACTTATTTTTTTCTTCTATTTCCATAGTTTAAGGGCATTCCACATTTTTGTTATACTCTACCTACGATACTGAAATAAAAATTTCAATATTGCGAATCTCTTTGCAAACAATTAAGACCTGATAAAATCTAAATTTATTTAAATGACGAGTTAGATTAAAATACCAACATTTTGCGTTTTGCTTAAAGTCATATGATTTAGAAAAGCTTACGGCATAGAATGACTTAAATACATAAAAAATACCGATCTTCAACATCAGCAGCTGGACTCTTAAGTTGTTTTTGTTTGTTTGTTTTAGTAGTTCCAACCAAGTATGTTAACTTCATGAGCTTTGAACCATAAAGTTTATTCAACCCTGGTTAGGTGATGTGCAACATCATTGTAGTAATCATCATTGGCGGGGAAATTGCCAGCCGCCTTAGTTAGGCAAAGTGTTCCCCATCCCACTGCTGCTGCTTCATGGCTAAAGTCTCACTGTATATTCGCCCCAAAAACAAAAAATGCGTCTTGCTTGGTGAATTTTCTTTTTGCCACGATAATAATAATTACAAGGGGCCATGGAAACGACAAAATAAAACGAAGACGGCGGTAAAAAAGCTCATGTCAAATTTTGAAGTTATGTACTCACTCAGTCTCGGCTCAAAGTCTCTGCAAAGTTGTTGACTCGGTTACGGTGCTGATCCTCAGAGGAATATAAATGTATGTCTAGCTTATTTTGGGGAGGGGTTTCATTGGTCATTTTTAGTTTTGTATAGAGTATATAAAATAAAATTTATTTTATGATAATTCCCAGTATCATTGTTGATTAGTATTTTAAAAATCCATTTGAAGTTATACACAAACATTTTTTTTATGATTCAATCCAATTAATTTTGTAATTGAATCACAGTTTTAATTGGAAATTAAAAAAAAATACTTGAGTAAAAAATTAATTGATTTCATTAACAAATTTCAAAATTTTGTCAAAATTTTATTTCTATAGAAAATTTTGTCAAAATTTTATTTCTATAGAAAATTTTGTCAAAATTTTATTTCCATAGAAAATTTTGTTAAAATTTTATTTCTATAGAAAATTTTGTCAAAATTTTATTTCTATAGAAAATTTTGTCAACATTTTATTTCTATAGAAAATTTTTTCAAAATTGTATATCTATAGACAATTTTGTCAAAAATTTATTTCTATAGAAAATTTTGTCAAAATTGTATTTCTATAGAAAATTTTGTCAATATTTTATTTCTAGAAAATGTCAAAATTTTATTTCCAGAGAAAATTTTGTCAAAATTTTATTTCTATCGAAAATTTTGTCAAAATTTTATTTCAATAGAAAATTTTGTCAATATTTTATTTCTTGAAAATGTCAAAATTTTATTTCTATAGAAAATTTTGTCAAAATTTTATTTCTATAGAAAATTTTGTCAAAATTTTATTTCCATAGAAAATTTTGTCAAAATTTTATTTCTATAGAAAATTTTGTCAAAATTTTATTTCTATAGAAAATATTGTCAATATTTTATTTCCATAGAAAATTTTGTCAAAATTTTATTTCTATAGAAAATTTTGTCAATATTTTATTTCTATAGAAAATTTTGTCAATATTTTATTTCCATAGAAAATTAGTCCAAATTTTATTTCTATAGAAAATTTTGTCAAAATTTTATTTCTATAGAAAATTTTGTTAAAATTTTATTTCTATAGAAAATTTTGTCAACATTTTATTTTTATAGAAAATTTTGTCAACATTTTATTTCTATAAAAAATTTTGTTAAAATTTTATTTCTATAGCAAATTTTGTCAACATTTTATTTCTATAGAAAATTTTGTCAAAATTTTATTTCTATAGAAAATTTTGTCAAAATTTTATTTCTATAGAAAATTTTGTCAAAATTTTATTTCTATAGAAAATTTTGTTAAAATTTTATTTCTATAGAAAATTTTGTCAAAATTTTATTTCCATAGAAAATTTTGTCAAAATTTTATTTCTATAGAAAATTTTGTCAAAATTTTATTTCTATAGAAAATTTTGTCAATATTTTATTTCTATAGAAAATTTTGTCAATATTTTATTTCTATAGAAAATTTTGTCAATATTTTATTTCCATAGAAAATTAGTCCAAATTTTATTTCTATAGAAAATGTTGTCAAAATTTTATTTCTATAGAAAATTTTGTTAAAATTTTATTTCTATAGAAAATTTTGTCAACATTTTATCTTTATAGAAAATTTTGTCAACATTTTATTTCTATAGAAAATTTTGTTAAAATTTTATTTCTATAGCAAATTTTGTCAACATTTTATTTCTATAGAAAATTTTGTCAAAATTTTATTTCTATAGAAAATTTTGTCAACATTTTATTTCTATAGAAAATTTTGTTAAAATTTTATTTCTATAGCAAATTTTGTTAACATTTTATTTCTATAGAAAATTTTGTCAAAATTTTATTGCTATAGAAAATTTTGTCAAAATTTTATTTCTACAGAAAATTTTGTCAAAATTGTATTTCTATAGAAAATTTTGCCAATATTTTATTTCTATAGAAAATTTTGTCAAAATTTTATTTCTATAGAAAATTTTGTCAAAATTTTATTTCTATAGAAAATTTTGTCAAAATTTTATTTCCATAGAAAATTAGTCCAAATTTTATTTCTATAGAAAATTTTGTCAAAATTTTATTTCTATAGAAAATTTTGTTAAAATTTTATTTCTTTAGAAAATTTTGTTAACATTTTATTTCTATAGAAAATTTTGTCAAAATTTTATTTCTATAGAAAATTTTGTCAAAATTTTATTTCTATAGAAAATTTTGTCAAAATTTTATTTCTATAGAAAATTTTGTCAAAATTTTATTTCTATAGAAAATTTTGTTAAAATTTTATTTCTATAGCAAATTTTGTCAACATTTTATTTCTATAGAAAACTTTGTCAAAATTTTGTCAAAATTTTATTTCTATAGAAAATTTTTTCAAAATTTTATTTCTATAGAAAATTTTGTCAAAATTGTATTTCTATAGAAAATTTTGCCAATATTTTATTTCTATAGAAAATTTTGTCAAAATTTTATTTCTATAGAAAATTTTGTTAACATTTTATTTCTATAGGAAATTTGGTTAAAATTTTATTTTTTTAGATATTTTTGTCAAAATTGTATTTCTATAGAAAATTTTGTCAACATTTTATTTCTACAGAAAATTTTGTCAAAATTTTATTTCTATAGAAAATTTTGTCAAAATTTTATTTCTATAGAAAATTTTGTCAAAATTTTATTTCTATAGAAAATTTTGTCAAAATTTTATTTCTATAGAAAATTTTGTCAAAATTTTATTTCTAAAGAAAATTTTGTCAAAATTTTATTTCTATAGAAAATTTTGTCAAAATTTTATTTCTATAGAAAATTTTGTCAAAATTTTATTTCTATAGAAAATTTTGTCAAAATTGCATTTCTATAGAAAATTTTGTCAGAGGTACCTTAGTTGGAGAACAATATTTTGCAAAATCTACCGAAATATTAAGAATTCTATAAATCTACCAAACCGTAAAAAAATCTTCCATTTTTGGTAGAATTCTACCAACTGTGGCAACCGTGTACCCAAGCCGTGGCGAGCTAAAAGAACACAGAGTACTCGTTTATCCGGGACAAATCGAAGCCTGTGCAACACAGACATTAGCTGTTTAAAAAAAAAACAATCACAGAAAACTAGTGAAATCGTAAGTTTTTATTGTTACGAAGTGCTCTAACAGGTTGGCTGATAAGTCCCCGGTCTAACAAAGAAAAACACATTTTTTTATCCAAATTCGTTTTTATTATTCAACATAGTTCCCTTCAAGAGCGATACAACGATTATAACGACCTTCCAATTTTTTGATACCATTTTGGTAGTACTCCTTCGGTTTTGCCTCAAAATAGGCCTCAGTTTCGGCAATCACCTCTTCATTGCAGCCAAATTTTTTCCCTGCGAGCATCCTTTTGAGGTCTGAGAACAAGAAAAAGTCGCTGGTGACCAGATCTGGAGAATACGGTGGGTGGGGAAGCAATTTGAAGCCCAATTCATGATTTTTTGCCATCGTTCTCAATGACTTGTGGCACGGTGCGTTGTCTCGGTGGAACAACACTTTTTTCTTCTTCATATGGGGCCGTTTTGCCGCAATTTCGACCTTCAAACGCTCCAATAACGCCATATAATAGTCACTGTTGATGGGTTTTTCCCTTCTCAAGATAATCGATAAAAATTATTCCACGCGCATCCCAAAAAAACACAGGCCATTACTTTGCCAGCGGACTTTTGAGTCTTTCCACGCTTGGGAGACGGTTTACCGGTCGCTGTCTACTCAGCGACTGTCGATTGGACTCAGGAGTGTAGTGATGGAGCCATGTTTCATTCATTGTCACATATCGACGGAAAAACTCGGGTGTATTACGAGTTAACAGCTGCAAACACCGCTCAGAATCATCAACACGTTGTTGTTTTTGGTCAAATGTGAGCTCGCGCGGCACCCATTTTGCACAGAGCTTCCGCATATCCAAATATTGATGAATGATATGACCAACATGTTCCTTTGATATCTTTAAGGCCTCTGCTATTTCGATCAACTTCATTTTACGGTCATTCAAAATCATTTTGTGGATTTTTTTGATGTTTTCGTCGGTAACCACCTCTTTCGGGCGTCCATTGCGTTCACCACGCTTGAATTTTGCATACCAATCAGTTATTGTTGATTTCCCTGGGGCAGAGTCCGGAAACTCATTATCAAGCCAAGTGTTTGCTTCCACCATATTTTTTCCCTTCAGAAAACAGTATTTTATCAAAACACGAAATTCCTTTTTTTTCCATTTTTTTTTTCAAAATAACAAAAGTTGCTTCACAAAAGACGCTCTATCTCACAAACTAATTGACTTACAGACGTCAAATTTTGACACGAATCATTTGAAGGTTGGTACTATATAAAAATAATATGCATTTAATACTAGCGACGCCATATATGTGTCAGACCGGGAACTTATCAGCCATCCTGTTAATAGTAATAAATATTTACTGCTACGATTATTTATGAATTTTTACAACTTTTAATTTCGAGTTATTCGTTTAATTAATCGCCATAAATTGCTATTGTGAATCGAAGGCGTCACTTTATCAAAATGCAATCTGGCAACGCGATTTTCACTGGTGACCAGAGAATGAAGCCGCCGAGTCGCGCCGCCGATTTCAGTCGCCGCCGACCATTTTTTGCCAGTCGACGCCGCCGCCGAATATGTCGACTCATCTCGACTCAAATTTAGCCGCCAAGTAATCAAAAATATCGATTTAAATCAGAAAAATGTTTATTAAATTGTCGTATTTTTTTCCAAAATTTTGAACACAACCAATCATATTTAATCTGCTATAATAATTTAGCAAAAATTTAGCTCAGAAAATTTGAACGAAAAGTAAATTTGTTTGTAAGATAGGTTGTACAACTAATCTCATTACCATTCGATTAACTTCAAATTGATTTTATAATGGATAATTGTCCGCCGCCGAGTGAACAAATTTATATCGGCTCAGCCGTCAAGCCGCCGCCGCCGGAGGCAAAAATTTAGTGTCCGCCGCCGCCGACAAAAATGGGTCGGCTTCATTCTCTGCTGGTGACATGTTCTGGATAACTCATACAAATGTTGCATCGAGTATTAGAAGAAAACAGGCCTATTGTAACTTGTAAATTCAATGGGAACAAAAGATAATTGATTTTTTCGAAAATAAGACCAAGATTTTTAAAATAAATAAAAATAAATTTCCTGTAATCTGTAACAACTTCCTTTTCATGTGATATACCACCAACATTTGAGCCATGCGATATTTTTATGCTTAAGTAAGATTACTTTTCATATTTTCCGGTTCACAAAAAAATTAAAAAACAAAAATGTGGTTGCTTTATAATTTGCACTTACCTGAGTATCGGATAAAGAAAATAAGACAAGTGTAAAATGGTACACAAGTTAAAAAATCCAACGAAAAATGGGAATTTTTAAAGTCATCCCCCATAATCAATTTTGATACATTTTCGCTGAAATAATGTATGGCAGTATTCAGGGACACATAAATCATTTATACAAAGTTTTTTTTTGTTCAAAATCTCAATCAAAACTCTTTTAGAAATTTCAAAATTCCATCCATCATTATTATATACAACTCAATGCAATGTTCCCCCTAATTGGTAAATAAGATTTGGTTTGAGTCATAGTCTCTTAAATTTCCATCAATTCATCACCCCTGGATTTCAGCAGTGTCCATATTTGAGTCATTATCACCACTGAAAATGCTGTCAATCAAGTGCCGTAATTAAGTCTTAATTCGATTTTCGAAAAAAAAAAAATTTGTAACCATGGGACGGTCTTACAGGAGGAGTGCTCTGTTCTGGTTTTTCACATCGAAAATCGATTATCAAGGTGGGTGTTACGCCAACAAAGGCAAATTGTGGTCGAATGTTCGTTTAATCTTATTCATTCACATTGATGGTAATGCAGTTTTTCCAACACAAAGTCAAAAACTATTGCAAAACTAACAACACAACCCGATAATTCAATGAAAAAGAGCCAATGTTGATATTTTCTACAGCCAAATGTTGTCAATGTTACAACAGAACGTAGATTGAGGCAGATGCAATATTTATTTGGCAAAAATTTGGCTGTGCGAGAATTACACTGAAAGAAATATGGTAAGTAATATTAACGAATAGTCTCGTTTCATTAATAAAACAAGTAAGGAAAGTTTAAAGTCGGGCGGGGCCGACTATATTATACCCTAAACCACCATTCCAGAATTATTAATCATAAGCATTTGTGGGGTAACATATAGGTCTGGGAGATAAACCGCAGTTGCATATTTAAGAAAATTAAGGGGTACATGTCTATGGGTGCTTTGTGTCAATCTGACTATAGCTCATAGTCAATGCTGCCACGGAAAATGTTCGGTTTACCCTACAAGGACAAAAAAAAGTTCCCTACTTTCCCACACGTTCCCAAACAATTTTCCCCACTATATTTTTCGTTAAATTAAAAAAAAAAAAAAAAAATACAAAACAAAAATGGTTCTAAGTACTTTATTATCTTAAAACATGAATATGCAACGTATATAACTTAGAATATAAATTTGTATTACCACCACGGTTGCCACAGTTGGTAGAATTCTACCCAAATTAGTAATCTTTTCTTGTTAAATCTCTATAAAAATAAAATTTTGGAAAAAAGTTTCTATAAACAAATTTTTGTGAGAAATTTTTCCATAGATATAAAATTTTGACAATAAATTCTATAGAAATAAAATTTTGAGAAAAAATTCCACAGAAATAAACTTTTGAGAAATTTTTTTTTATAGAAATAATATTTTGAAAAAAATTTCTATAGAAATACAATTTTGACAAAATGTTCTATAGAAATAAAATGTTGACAAAATTCTCTACAGGAATAAAGTTTGAAATTTGAGTAACATTGGTTAATAAATAAGAGTACTATGGCCAAATTTGCTATATCTAAATCTGAACCAATTTGCATAATATTTTGCGGGTTTGATTAATACCACAATAGGTTACTTTGTGCAAGGTTTGAGTAAGATCAGTTAAGAAATGAGGCCTGTATGGTAAAACATAAGGATGTTAGGGGCGAATTTTTCAAAATCGGGTGGTACATATATGGGAGCTATATCTACATCTGAACCGATTTCGATGAAATTTTGCACATATAGTTAGTACTATAGAGGACTGGATCTAGCCAACTTTTAGTAAGATCGGTTAATAAATAAGGGTTCTATGGCCAAATTTGGGAAAATCGGGCTATACATATATATGGGAGCTATATCTAAATCTGAACCGATTTCGATGATTTTTTGCACATATAGTTAGTGCTATAGAAGACTACATTTAGCCAAGTTTAGGTAAGATCGGTTGATAAATAAAGGTTTTATGGCCAAATTTGGGAAAATCGGGCGATACATATATATGAGACCTATATATAAATCTGAACCGATTTGGATGAAATTTTGCAGACATGAAGGGCGATGGAAAAGATTACCTTTTGCCAAATTTGGTGACGATCCGTTTGAAAAACACGCGCAACGTGACCCCATTTGTCGAAATCGGGCGATACATATATATGGGAGCTATATCTAAATTTGATCCGATTTCTTCCAAATTCAATAGCGTTCGTCCTTGTGCCCAAAAACTCCCTGTACCAAATTTCATCAAAATCGGTTAATAATTGCGACCGGAATCCTGTGAACAATAAATACATGGACAGACGAACGGACGGACACCAAGCGCTAGATGGTAGGCACATTTTTTGGCCGATCAAACTTATTATACCCTGACCACTATGTGGTTTAGGGTATAATGAAGATGTTCGTTAATTGAATGAACGAATTCATATATTAGATGAAAACGTGACATTGATTAAATGAAGATGTTGCTTAAGAAAATGAACTTTGTACATTAAATGAAAATGTGTCTTTAATAAAATGAATGGTTTCCTTTATTTCGTTAATATAATGATTGAATTGATGAATGATAATGTACGAAACATTAAATGAAAATGTACCATTAATAAAATGAAAAGTTTCATTAACAATGTGAAGATATTATTTAATATGATGAATTTCGTACATTAAATAAAATAGTGTCATTAATAAAATGAAAGGTTTCATTAAATTAATTAAATGAGAATATGTCATTAACGAAACGAACGGTTTCATTAATAAAATGTAGATTTTCGTTAATATAATAAATTTTGTACATTAAATAAAAATGTGTCATTAATATAAGGTTTCATTAATAAAATTAATATGATTCTTAATATAATGAATTTCGTACATTAAATTATAATGTACCATTAAAGCAATTAATGGTTTCATAAATAAAATGAAGATGTTCTTCACTATAATAGAATCCGTACATTACATAATAATTACATAGTGTCATTAATAAAATGAAGATGATCGTTAACATTATGAATTTCCTACAATTCTATGAAAAATGTGCCATTAATAAAATGAGAGTGTTCATTAATAAAATGAAGATATTCGTTAATATAATGAATTTCGTATATTTTATTATAATGTTTTTTGTATATTAAATGGAAATGTGGCATTAATAAAATGAAAGGTTTCACCCATAAAATGAATATGTTCGTTAACATTATGACATGAATTATAAAATGTAGGTATTCGTTAATAATATGAATTTCGTACACTAAATGACAATGTGTCGTTAATAAAATTAAAAGTTTCATTAATAAAATGAAAATGTTCGTAAATATAATGAATTTCGTACAATAAACAGAAAATATGCCATTAATATAATGAAAGGTTTCATTGAATCAAAAATAAATTAAATGAAAATGTGACATTAATCAAATGAAAGGTTTCATTAATAAAATGTAGGTGTTCGTTAATACAATGAATTCCATACATTCAATGAAAAAGTGCCATTAATTAACAAGATCAATACATTGAACATCGTGCATTAAATCTAAATGTACAATTAATAAAATGAAATGTGTGATTATTCAAATGAAGATGTTCGTTAACATTATTAATTTCATACATTCAATGAAAATGTACAATTAATAAAATGAAAGGTTTCATCAATAAAAATTCAAACATGTTCGTTACCATATTGAATTTTGTACATTAATTTACAATGTATTATTAATAAAATGAAATGCTTTATGTTCGTTAATATAATGAATTTCGTATACAAAATGAATATGTGTCATTAATATAATGAAAGGTTTCATCAAAAAAATGAGTATGTTCGTTACCATAATGAATTGTGTACACTAAATCTAAATGTACCATTAATAAAATGAAAGATTTCATTAATAAAATAAAGATGTTCGTTAATATAATGAATTTTGTATATTAAATGAAAATATGTAATTTTTTCAGTCGTTTTGTTAACGAAGCAGATTCGGCAACCATTGCAATCCTACCATCTAGATTTGTAGACATAAATACTTAAACGTCTCTGCGGTTGTGATTCCTCGAACAAGGAGGTCAATGTCACTACTTTTTTTTCTCTAAATCAATGTCCAGTGAAAACTCCGGATAGTGGACATATCTCAAAAGTGGAAAATTTACATGATACGTTTGAAATTATTATAATTATTTACGAGCTAAACACAAACTTTACAAAAATGCATGAAATATTTATCGATAGTACGGTCCATATAATTTAATGTTTGAAGATAATGTCATGTTGACCGCGACAGCGCCTCAAATGGTCCATCCGCTTAGTCCAATTTTGGCATACTCTTTGCAACAGTTCGGCTGCAATCTCACGAATAAATGCTTCAATGTTATTTTCATTGCATCAATTGAAGCGGGTTTGTCTGTATAGACACGGAGATTTAATAGAGTCCCACAACAAATAATCGAAAGGCGTTAAATCGCGCGATCTAGTCGACCAATTGACCCGTTCCGAACGTGAAATAAAATGTTCGCCCAACTCACCTCTTAATAACTCCATTGTTATGCGTGCTGTGTAGTATGGGGCACCGTCTTATTGAAACCGCATGTCATGCAATTTAAGCTCTTGAATTGTGGGCAAAAAATCGCTGAAGACAATTTTTCGATAAAATGGGGATATTCGCCTAACTTTCCTGATCACGTATTTTGATAACAAAATTCAATGACTTGCAAGCATTGTTCGTTTGTTGATGTTGGCCAGTGAAACCAAACACGAAACTTGCATCAGCTGTTTGCCAAAAAGATAATAGCTAAAAAATCACCCTTTAATTCATGAAAAAACGATTAATGTAAGATTCAAGGTAATACTACTCCAATAATGCCAGTAATGTACCTGCCTCTCTGGCATCTCTCATGGATCGTTTGTGTGTCACTGAATGATGTCGGTTGGCGAGTGCATTACTTATGCTGGTGTTGTAATACACTACAATTGGTGAACTAATATTGCAACACTGTCATCATTTTTTATTTGATCTGGTCGAGGTAGTCTAAAGCTGAAACAAACAACTTGATGACATTTTTTGGTTGTTTCGATGTGTCCGTCCTCTAAAAGGCATTTGCCATTCGCTTCATATGTCAATAAAATTCTCTATGTAAAACCAAGGGGTTGAACTTTTAGTTTCTATCGTACCAATATTCCAATATCGTTGGCAATGATTTTAAAGAAGAAAATGAAAAACAAACATTTGTGTAGAGTTTTTGAGGTTCGTATTTTGTCAACATTTTATTTCTATAGAAATTTTTGTCAAAATTTTATTTCTATAGAAAATTTTCTCAAAATTTTATTGTCTATAGAAAATTTTGTCAAAATTGTATTTTCTATAGAAAATTTTGTCAACATTTTAATTCTTTAGAATTTTTTTTCAAAATTTTATTTCTATAGAAAATTTTGTCAAAATTTTATTTCTATAGAAAATTGTGTTAAAATTTTATTTCTATAGGAAATTTTGTCAAAATTTTATTTCCTATAGAAAATTTTGTCAAAGTTTTATTTCTATAGAATATTTTGTCAAATTTTTATTTCTATAAAAAATTTTGTTAAAATTTTATTTCTATAGAAAATTTTCTAAAAATTTTATTTTCTATAGAACATTTTGTCAAAATTTTAATTCTGTAGAAAATTTTGTCAAAATTTTATTTCCTATAGAAAATTTTGTCAAAATTTTATTTCCTACACCCAGAGAAGGAATATGATCACCTCAACCATGTTTCAAGAGCAAAATGTTATTTTTGAATGGTGACCATGTAACATGTTTGTCGCAACCATGTTATTTTCTCGGAGGTTATGTGTCTGATTTCGGCAAGCATATTATTTTTGGCGAGAAAAGAACATTTTTGCCATAAACATGTTACATGGTCACCATCCAAAAATAACATTTTGCTCTTGAAACATGGCTGAGGTGATCATATTCCTTCTCTGCGTGTATAGAAAATTTTGTCAAAATTTTATTTCCTATAGAAAATTTTGTTAAAATTTTATTTCCTATAGAAAATTTTGGCAACATTTTTTTTCCTATAGAAAATTTTGTCAAAATTTTATTTCCTATAGAAAATTTTGTCAACATTTTATTTCCTATAGAAAATTTTGTCAAAATTTTATTTTCTATAGAAAATTTTGTCAACATTTTATTTCTATAGAAAATTTTGTCAAAATTTTATTTCTATAGAAAATTTTGTCAAAATTTTATTTCTATAGAAAATTTTGTCAAAATGTTATTTCTATAGAAAATTTTGTCAAAATTTTATTTCTATAGAAAATTTTGTCAAAATTTTATTTCTATAGAAAATTTTGTCAAAATTTTATTTCTATAGAAAATTTTGTCAAAATTTTATTTCTATAGAAAATTTGGTCAAAATTTTATTTCTTTAGAAAATTTTGTTAAAATTTTATTTATATAGAAAATTTTGTCAAAATTTTATTTCCTATGGAAAATTTTGTCAAAATTATTTTCCCATAGAAAATTTTGTCAAAATTTTATTTCCTATAGAAAATTTTGTCAACATTTTATTTTCTTTAGAAAATTTTGTCAAAATTTTATTTCTATAGGAAATTTTGTTAGAATTTTATTTCTATAAAAAATTTTGTTAAAATTTTATTTCTATAGAAAATTTTCTCAAAATTTTATTTTCTATAGAAAATTTTGTCAAAATTTTATTTTCTATAGACAATTTTGTCAAAATTTTAATTCTGTAGAAAATTTTGTCAAAATTTTATTTCCTATAGAAAATTTTGTCAAAATTTTATTTCCTATAGAAAATTTTGTCAAAATTTTATTTCCTATTGAAAATTTTGTCAAAATTTTATTTCTATAGAAAATGTTGTCAAAATTTTATTTCCTATAGAAAATTTTGTCAAAATTTTATTTCTTTAGAAAGTTTTGTAAAAATTTTATTGTTATAGAAAATTTTGTCAAAATTTTATTTTCTATAGAAATTTTTTTATAAATTTTATTTCTATAGAAAATTTTGTCAAAATTTTAGTTGCTATAGAAAATTTTGTCAAAATTTTATTTCCTATAGAAAATTTCGTAAAAATTTTATTTCTGTAGAAAATTTTGTCAAAATTTTATTTCTTTAGAAAATTTTGTAAAAATTTTATTTTTATAGAACATTTTGTCAAAATTTTATTACTATAGAAAATTTTGTCAAAATTTTATTTCTATAGAAAATTTTGTCAAAATTTTATTTCTATAGAAAATTTTATCAAAATTTTATTTCTATAGAAAATTTTGTCAAAATTTTTTTTTCCTGTAGAAAATTTTGTCACAATTTTATTTCTATAGGGAATTTTATAAAATTTTTATTTCTATAGAGAATTTTGTTAAATTTTTATTTCTATAGAAAATTTTGTCAAAATTTTATTTCTTTATAGACAATTTTCTCAAAAATTTTCTAAAAATTTTATATTCTATAGAAAATACTATCAAACATTTGTTTTCGATAGAAATAAAATTTTGAGAACTTTTTCAACAGAAATAAAATCTCCCAAAATCTTGAGAAAATATTCTGTAGAAATAAAATTTTCTATGGAAATCGAATTTGGAGAAAATTTTCTATGAAAATGAAATTTTGAGAAAATTTTCTATAGAAATAAAATTTTGAGAAAATTTTTATAGAAATAAAATTTTGAGAAAATTTTCTATAGAAATAAAAATTTATGAAAATTTTGTATACAAATAAAATTTTGAGAAAATTTTCTATAGAAATAAAATTTGAAGAAAATTTTCTATACAAATAAAATATTTTGGGAGTGGTCGTTTAGAATGGTAACACCTTACGCTAACTTTGGACACTCACGAACGCCCAGATTTTGTCCACATTTGAGAGGCGTGTCCACTTAAGTGCGAAGTTATTTTTTATGTGATATTATAGCAAATGTTTCAAGAAAATTGTCGACTCTTGAGATGTGTTCGTGTATCGGACTGTCCATGTATCAGATATTTCACTGTACTTGGGGTTGCATGTTTCATGAAGAGTATTTCCTTTGTTTACATTTTTGGATTAACCCCTTAGATACTTCCTCATCAAGGGAAGGAAGTAGAAAGGTGACTTTGGTTACTCAAAGATCTCCTTATCAGTTATTATAAGATTTTGCTGCAAGCGATTCGAGTGCAAAAAACAAAGACCTCAAAAGTTGTTTTTTGCCGATGGCGGCAATGGAGCCGCTGCTGCTGCATTTGACCTACTTTTGGCAAATGTTGTTTTGTATTACAAAACAGAATGGAACGGAAAGGCCGGTCGTTTCTTACTCAATTATCTGTTTTTCTCTCCTCACAGTTGATGAACGGACGGACAGATATTGTGGTCTATTTTTATTTAGTTTTTTCTCTTATTTATTGAAATTTCCTTAAAGGGTCTGCTCTCAGCTATTTTCATGTTTTTTGTCAATGGCCATAGATTTGTGAATGGTTTGTAATTTATTTTTCTTGTATTTCATGTTTTTGTTTTTCCAAATTTGCCTCAACAGCCATTCAGAGTCTCTTTGTCATTTGGCATTGCTCTAACTTTGGTTATCTCCTGTTTGGTCATTCAAATGTGCATTTATTTAAATTTATTATAGTTTCTATAAAAACAAATCCATGACTATTGTATCATATCATACCCCTGGGCGGGCATCCAAATGCCAAGACCAAGACCAATTGCAAGTTTTAAAATGGATTTTTTGGGGGGATTTTCCTACGAAAACAAATACTAAAGGCCAAAACTCAACATTCAATCGTTATAGAATCCATAACTTAGCAGCTGCTTAAAAGTTCATGTAAAAGTCAAATAAACTTTCAATGGAAAACTAAAATGTTTTTTTTTTTGAAAATTCCAAAACAATGTCACAAACAATGCAGATTATAGAAACAATTTATATCCATTACCACACAGAAACTGTTTTATGGAAAAAATGAACTATCTTGTGCGAAAATTTAATGACTTGGTAATTACCACTTACGAAATTACTCCCTGCCTTAAAAAAAAATTAACTACACTTAAAGAAAAAATAAATTGGCCACAAATATTTTTTGTAATAAAATGTATACTTATTTTTATTACAAAAAAATACCATCGAAAATTTTTTCAAAATTTTATTTCTGTAGAAAATTTTGTCCAAATTTTATTTCTATAGAAAATGTTGTCAAAATTCTTTTTTTAGACAAGTTTGCAAAATTTTTATTTCTATAAAAAATTTGTTAAATTTTATTTCTGTAGAAAATTTTGTCAAAATTTTATTTGTATAGAAATATTTTGTCAAAATTTTATTTCTATAGAAACTTTTGTCAAAATTTTATTTCTATAGACAATTTTATCAAAATTTTATTTCTTTAGACAATTTTATCAAAATTTTATTTCTATAGACAATTTTGTCACAATTTTATTTGTATAGAAAAATTTTGTCAAAATTTTATTTCTATAGAAAATTTTGTCAAAATTTTATTTCTATAGAAAATTTTGTCAAAATTTTATTTCTATAGAAAATTTTGTCAAAATTTTATTTCTATAGAAAATTTTGTCAAACTTTTTTTATATAAAAAATTTTGTCAAAATTTTATTTCTATAAAAAATTTTGTCTCGGTTGTCGTTCGTGCCAAAAATAATCTACCAAAAATCTACCAAATTAATACAAATTTAAAAATTTTATTTCTATCGAAAATGTTATAACTTTTTATTTCTATAGAAAATTTTCGCACAATTTATGCCTATCAAAAATTATGTCAAAATTTTATTAATATAGGAAATTTTAATAAAATTTTATTTCTATAGAAATTTTTATCAAAATTTTATTTCTATAGAAAATTTTGTCACAATTTTATTTGTATAGAAAAATTTTGTCAAAATTTTATTTCTATAGAGCATTTTGTCAAAATTTTATTTCTATAGAAAATTTTGTCAAAATTTTATTTCTATAGAAAATTTTGTCAAAATTTTATTTCTATAGAAAATTTTGTCAAAATTTTATTTCTATAGAAAATTTTGTCAAAATTTTATTTCTATAGAAAATTTTGTCAAAATTTTATTTCTATAGAAAATTTTGTCAAAATTTTATTTCTATAGAAAATTTTGTCAAAATTTTATTTCTATAGAAAATTTTGTCAAAATTTTATTTCTATAGAAAATTTTATTTCTATAGAAAATTGTGTGAAAATATTATTTCTATAGAAAATTTTGTCAAAATTTTATTTCTATAGAAAATTTTGTCAAAATTTTATTTCTATCGAAAATTTTGTCAAAATTTTATTTCTATTGAAAATTTTGTTAAAATTTTATTTCAATAGAAAATTTTGTTAAAATTTTGTTTCTATAGAAAATGTTGTCCAAAATTTTATTTCTATAGAAAAATTTTCTCAAAATTTTATTTCTATAGAAAATTTTATCAAAATTTTATTTCTATAGAAAATTTTGTCAAAATTTTATTTCTATAGAAAATTTTGTCAAAATTTTATTTTTAAATTTTGTCAAAATTTTGTTTCTATAAAAAATTTTGTCAAAATATTGTTTTTTTTAGAAAAATTTTGTCTCGGTTGTCGTTCGTGCCAAAAATAATCTACCAAAATTTTACCAAAAATCTACCAAATTAATAAAAATTTACAAATTTTATTTCTATCGAAAATGTTATCAACTTTTTATTTCTATAGAAAATTTTCTCACAATTTATGCATATCAAAAATTATGTCAAAATTTTATTTATATAGAAAATTTTATCAATATTTTATTTCTATAGAAAATGTTGTCATAATTTTATTTCTATAGAAAATTTTGTCAAAATTTTATTTCTATAGAAAATTTTGTCAAAATTTTATTTCTATAGAAAATTTTTTCAATATTTTATTTCTATAACAAATTTTGTTAAAATCTTATTTCTATAGAAAATGTTGTCCAAAATTTTATTTCTATAGAAAATTTTGTCAACATTTTATTTCTATAGAAAATTATCTCAAAATATTATTTCTATAGAAAATTTTGTCAAAATTTTATTTCTATAGAAAATTTTGTCAACATTTTATTTCTATAAAGCATTTTGTCAAAATTTTATTTCTATAGAAAATTTTGTCAAAATTTTATTTCTATAGAAAATTTTTTCAAAATTTTATTTTTATAGAGAATTTTGTCAAAATTTTATTTCTACACACAAAAAAAAAAAATTTCTGGTTCAATCACGAAATTAATTGATCCAATTAATTTTTTAATTGAAATGTCTTCAATCACAGAAATGATAGTATCAATTAAAAAATTAATTGAAGGTCAATTAAAAAATTAATTGATCCAATTAAAAAATTAATTGATATTTTTTATTTCAATAGAAAATTTTGTTAAAATTTTGTTTCTATAGAAAATGTTGTCCAAAATTTTATTTCTATAGAAAATTTTATTTCTATAGAAAATTTTATCAAAATTTTATTTCTATAGAAAATTTTGTCAAAATTTTATTTCTATAGAAAATTTTGTCAAAATTTTATTTTTAAATTTTGTCAAAATTTTGTTTCTATAAAAAATTTTGTCAAAATAATGTTTTTTTAGAAAAATTTTGTCTCGGTTGTCGTTCGTGCCAAAAATAATCTACCAAAATTTTGCCAAAAATCTACCAAATTAATAAAAATTTACAAATTTTATTTCTATCGAAAATGTTATCAACTTTTTATTTCTATAGAAAATTTTCTCACAATTTATGCATATCAAAAATTATGTCAAAATTTTATTTATATAGAAAATTTTATCAATATTTTATTTCTATAGAAAATGTTGTCATAATTTTATTTCTATAGAAAATGTTGTCAAAATTTTATTTCTATAGAAAATTTTGTCAAAATTTTATTTCTATAGAAAATTTTTTCAATATTTTATTTCTATAACAAATTTTGTTAAAATCTTATTTCTATAGAAAATGTTGTCCAAAATTTTATTTCTATAGAAAATTTTGTCAACATTTTATTTCTATAGAAAATTATCTCAAAATATTATTTCTATAGAAAATTTTGTCAACATTTTATTTCTATAAAGAATTTTGTCAAAATTTTATTTCTATAGAAAATTTTGTCAAAATTTTATTTCTATAGAAAATTTTTTCAAAATTTTATTTTTATAGAGAATTTTGTCAAAATTTTATTTCAACACACAAAAAAAAAATTTTTCTGGTTCAATCACGAAATTAATTGATCCAATTAATTTTTTAATTGAAATGTCTTCAATCACAGAAATGATAGTATCAATTAAAAAATTAATTGAAGGTCAATTAAAAAATTAATTGATCCAATTAAAAAATTAATTGATACTATTAATTTTTGTGATTGATTTTTGTTTCAATTAAAAAATTTGTTGAATCAATTAAATTTTTAATTGAATATTTTTTAAAACTAAATTAAAATTTTAATTGGAAAAATTTTCGTGAAATTTTGTTCTGTGTATAGAAAATGTTGTCAAAAATTTTATTTCTATAGAAAATTTTGTCCATTTAGTTTTTTTTTTGTTATAGAATTTTCTTTGAATTTTTCAAATAGTCCGCATGCAAATTGCAAAATTTTCATTCTATTGCCATCATCGAAAGCCCAAAATTGAAGAAGAAGATTCAGTTTCATTAGCAGCTGTTGAATGGTTGATTCCTTGTTAGGTCATAAACAATTTTAAGCAACATTCTCCGAAGATGGAGATGATATTGGCTAGTATCATTGTGCAGTTAAAAAGAACTAGAACTTGATTCACCATGACTTCATTGGAAATATGGAAATACTGTGGCATTTCTCATTGCCGTTGAACAATTTGGACCTAGAGCATACGAACTTTAAAATTTATACAAAACCCAAAATGGAATAGAGAACCCGCTGCTGCGGTGACGACTGCATATTGTCCAATTAACAAACCAGCATCAAAAATTTGCAATGTTGCATTGTTAAGTAGACAACACAATCAGCAGTCACCATCACATTGGAGTGGTCTCTTCTGCATCATCCTCATCATTAATGGCATCCTTAGCTTCATTGTTGCAGCTAGACGAGAAACCAAACGAAATCCGAAAATGAATTTGAATGTCTCTCCTTACCCCATGGCTTCATAGGCTACAACTAACCATCATGGTCTTGTTCTAAAATTATACAAACAACGCAAAATAATCGAATATGTAATGAATTCTATGAAGGAGGTGGGATGTGATTTCTACTAAACCTGTTCCAAATGACAAATTCAAAGTGAACTCTGGCTTTTGGAGGGGTCATTTTTGTAATTGCGAAAAAAAAAAATATATATATTCTACCGCTGTTTGATAGCAACGATGGTTTCCATTAACGTGAGGGTCAAAAAATGGTTAAAATAATTAAAATGAGATTTTACAAAAATTTCCTGGAAAAATTGGAATTTCATAAAAATTCCCTACAGAAAATATATTTTGCAAAATTTTTCTATAGAAATTTAATATTCTAAAAAAAAAAAAAAAATTTTATACAAACATCCTATAGAAATGAAATGTTGCAAAATTTATAGAAATGACATTTGCAAAATTTCCTGTGAAAT
This sequence comes from Haematobia irritans, assembly GCF_050003625.1. NCBI lineage: Eukaryota > Metazoa > Arthropoda > Insecta > Diptera > Muscidae > Haematobia > Haematobia irritans. Next base: position 165,295,822 of record NC_134400.1, read on the forward strand.
TGAAATTGTTTTCTATTCTAAAATTTTTCTACAGAAATGATATTCCGTAAAAAATCTATAGAAATAAAATTATGTAAATTTTTTCCATAGAAATTAAATTTTGTTAAAATTGTCTATAGGAATGAAATTTTATGATTAGTAGTAGCATTAAAATTTTGTGAAAATTTTCTGTAGAAATGAAATGTTGAAACCATTGAAATTAAATTTTCCAACCAATGTGTATAAAAAAAAATTATATTTTACAAAAATATTCTATAGAAATAAAATTTGTACAATATTTCTATAGAAATAGAATTTTGAAAAAATTTCCTTAAAGAATTGAAATTATTCAAAAATTTCCTATAGAAAGGAAATTTCATAAAAGTTGCTATAAATACTTTTTATAGAAATGAAATGTTTCATAAATCGCTATAAAGAATTTAAGTTTGCTAAAAAGATTGAAAGTGTTTTTTTAGAATTTTTCTACAGAAATGAGGAATTGTAAAATTTTTCTAAGAAATGCAATTTTTTATAGAAAAGAATATTTCTGTAGAAATGAACATTGTTAAATTATTTCTATAGAAATGAAATATTGAACAAATTTTCTACAGAAATGGAATTTTGTAAAAATTTTCTATAGTTATGAAATTCTACAAAAATTTTCTATAGTAATGAAATTTTGTGGAATTTATCTATCAAAATGAATCATTATGAAATGAAATTTTGCAAAAATTTCCTATGGAAGTGAATTGTGTTAAATTTTATTTTATAGGAAAAAAATTTAGAAAAAAAAATCTGTCGACATGAAATTTGAAACAGATTTCTATAGTAATGAAATTTTGTAAAATTTTTCTATAGAAACGAAAATTTATAAAAATTTTTATACAAGTGAAATTTGTTTAGAATTTGTACAGAAGTGAAATTTTGCAAAAATGTTCTATTAGAATGAAATTTTGTAAAATTTTTCTATCGAACAAAAATGCCATTTGTAAAATTTTTCCATACAAATAAAATTTTGTAAAAATTTTCTATAGAAGTAAAATTTGCAATTTAGAACTCCAATTTTTTTTTGTCGAAAAATATTTACTTATTTTTGTGAAATTGCCGTGATATCTGCGTTTGTAATAAATTTTAGTTAAAATTTTCTAAATTAAACCAAATTTTTCTAACATTAAACAAAAAATTTCCTTCCTGGTGGGGCACTGTTTCTTGAGTGTAGAAGTGATATTTGTTAATTATACCCTTCGCCACACTGTGGAACAGGGTATTATAAGTTAGTGCATATGCTTGCAACACCCAGAAGGAGACGAGATAGACACATGGTGTCGTTGGCAAAAATGCTCAGGGTGGGCTCCTGAGTCGATATAGCCATGTCCGTCTGTCCGTGAACACATTTTTGTAATCAAAGTCTAGGTCGCAGTTTTAGACCAATTGACTTCAAATTTGGCACATGTAAAGGGTGATTTGTTAAAAGCTTGATAACTTTTTTTTTAAAAAAAACGCATAAAATTTGCAAAATCTCATCGGTTCTTTATTTGAAACGTTAGATTGGTCCATGACATTTACTTTTTGAAGATAATTTCATTTAAATGTTGACCGCGGCTGCGTCTTAGGTGGTCCATTCGGAAAGTCCAATTTTGGGCAACTTTTTCGAGCATTTCGGCCGGAATAGCCCGAATTTCTTCGGAAATGTTGTCTTCCAAAGCTGGAATAGTTGCTGGCTTATTTCTGTAGACTTTAGACTTGACGTAGCCCCACAAAAAATAGTCTAAAGGCGTCAAATCGCATGATCTTGGTGGCCAACTTACCGGTCCATTTCTTGAGATGAATTGTTCTCCGAAGTTTTCCCTCAAAATGGCCATAGAATCGCGAGCTGTGTGGCATGTAGCGCCATCTTGTTGAAACCACATGTCAACCAAGTTCAGTTCTTCCATTTTTGGCAACAAAAAGTTTGTTAGCATCGAACGATAGCGATCGCCATTCACCGTAACGTTGCGTCCAACAGCATCTTTGAAAAAATACGGTCCAATGATTCCACCAGCGTACAAACCACACCAAACAGTGCATTTTTCGGGATGCATGGGCAGTTCTTGAACGGCTTCTGGTTGCTCTTCACTCCAAATGCGGCAATTTTGCTTATTTACGTAGCCATTCAACCAGAAATGAGCCTCATCGCTGAACAAAATTTGTCGATAAAAAAGCGGATTTTCTGCCAACTTTTCTAGGGCCCATTCACTGAAAATTCGACGTTGTGGCAGATCGTTCGGCTTCAGTTCTTGCACGAGCTGTATTTTATACGGTTTTACACCAAGATCTTTGCGTAAAATCTTCCATGTGGTCGAATAACACAAACCCAATTGCTGCGAACGGCGACGAATCGACATTTCACGGTCTTCAGCAACACTCTCAGAAACAGACGCAATATTCTCTTCTGTACGCACTGTACGCATTCGTGTGGTTGGTTTAATGTCCAATAAAGTAAACTGAGTGCGAAACTTGGTCACAATCGCATTAATTGTTTGCTCACTTGGTTGATTATGTAGACCATAAATCGGACGTAAAGCGCGAAACACATTTCGAACCGAACACTGATTTTGGTAATAAAATTCAATGATTTGCAAGCGTTGCTCGTTAGTAAGTCTATTCATGATGAAATGTCAAAGCATACTGAGCATCTTTCTCTTTGACACCATGTCTGAAATCCCACGTGATCTGTCAAATACTAATGCATGAAAATCCTAACCTCAAAAGAATCACCCTTTATGTGTTTTGGCTCAGAATAGATCCCTATTGATTTTGGAAGAAATCGGTTCAGATTTAGATATAGCTCCCATATATATATTTCGCCCGATATGGACTTATATGGCCCCAGAAGCCAGAGTTTTACCCTAATTTGCTTAAAATTTTGCACAAGAAGAACAATTAGTACTATAGTCAAGTGTGCCAAATTTTATTGAAATTGGTTCAGATTTAGATATAGCTCCCATATATATCTATCGCCCGATATGGACTAATACGGTCCCAGAAGCCAGAGTTTTACCCCAATTTGGTTGAAATTTTGCACTAGGAGTACAATTAGTAGTGTAGTCAAGTGTGCCAAATTTTATTGAAATCGGCTCAGAGTTAGATATAGCTCCCATATATATCGTTCGCCCGATTTACACTCATACACCCTCAAAAAAAATCGCTTCTCTAACATATGTTCCAAACATATTTTGCAGGAAGCACATATATTATTAAATATTGCCGAAACATTATTATGTTTGTTTTATGTGAACATATTATATGTTTGGAAGCATTTTGAGCCCAAAAATATTATATGCTTGGAAGAATTTTCTCCCCAAGAAGATTGTGCTCATTTCCTCACATAATTTTCACTTCCACGAAATTTTTAGTTCTTGACACCTTTTTCTGTAATACAAATAATGTTGAAGAAATTATTCAATTTTATAATTTTTTTAAATTTTACCTTTCGCCTGGACGGAGAATCGAACCGGGAACCATGCAATTTGTAAGGCAACACACTACCACTGGGCTACGTAGCTGTTATAGTCACCAATAGACAATTATCGTTATAAGTTACATGCAAACATAACATTATTTAACACAAACATACATTTGTTGGCCACGTGGAGCAGTGGTTAGCATACGTTCCGATTTCTTTTAACGAACCAAGAAAAAAAATTGTGCCGATAATGCCAAAATGATAAACAAAACACATGCCCACACATACATAAAATGCTACTCTCAAGACGAAAACACATGCTGTTTTTTTTTTCAAATGTCTATTCTCTTCGTTCCGAATGTCTATTCTCTTTACTCCGAATACTCAATCTAATATTCAAATTAAATAATATTTAGACTTAAGCATATCAAATTTTTGGCCTTATCATAAAACAGTTTTCCGAAACAACATACAAGCGGTTTCACAGAAATTGCTCTCTTTTCATTCTCTCGCTGTGTTATGTTGATATCTTTCGTCAACCCTCCCGGTTTCCATCTCTATTTCTTTCTCTATACTCTCTCTCTCTCTGTCGCTCTTTGTATAAAATATCACAACATATATATGTTTACTCGAAATTTGTAAATTTATATATGTTTACATTCACACATATTACTTTTATACAACATTCATGCCCCAAACATAATATATTCTAACATATTAACATATGTGTCCCAAACATTTAGCGTTAGTTTAGGAACATTGCATGTTTGCACTTAAATATATTGTGTTTAAAAATTGTGCCCGAACACACATTTTGTTTCTATCGAAACATATGAAAAACATATTTTTCTAACAGTGTATGACCACAGAGGCCAATTTTGAACTCCGATTTAGTTGAAATTTTGCACATGGAGTAGAATTAGCATTGTTGCTATGCGTGCCAAATTTGGTTGAAATCGGTTCAGATTTAGATATATCTCCCATATATAGCTTTCGCCCGATGTACACTCATATGACCACAGAGGCCAATTTTGAACTCCGATTTAGTTGAAATTTTGCACATGGAGTAGAATTAGCATTGTTGCTATGCGTGCCGAAGTTGGTTGAAATCGGTTCAGATATCGAGCAATAAATCATAAATAAACTTTTACGAAGTTTCCTTAAAATTGCTTCAGATTTAAATGTTTCCCATATTTTTTTACTAACATTGTGTTCCACCCTGGTGCACTAGCCGACTTAAATTTTGAGTCTATAGATTTTGTAGCAGTCTATCAAATTCTGTCCAGATCGAGTGATATTTAAATGTATGTATTTGGGACAAACCTTCATATATAGCCTTCAACATATTTGACGGAAGTGATATGGTATCGAAAATTTAGATCTACAAAGTGGTGCAGGGTATAATATAGTCGGCCCCGCCCGACTTTAGACTTTCCTTACTTGTTTGTTTTAGAAGTGAAATTTTGCAAAGATGTTCAATAGAAAGTAAAATTTTTGAAAAATTTTCTATGGGAATGACATTTTGTAAAATATTTCTATCGAAATGAGTTTTGCAAAAATTTTCTATATATTTTGTTATATTTTACAATAGAAATAAAATTTTACAAAAATGTTCTATAGAAATTAAAAATTTTAATAGTAATAAAATTTTATAATAGTTTTCTATAGAAGTGAATTTTGTTAAGTTGTTTTGACGAAATGCAATTTAGCAAAAATTGTCTAAAGTAATGAAATTTTGCAAAAATGTTCTGTTGAAAAAAATCGGTAAAAATAAAATTTGCTATTAAAATGAAATTACAAACAATAAAATCCTATAGAATTAAAAATTTTCACACATTTTTGTTTTTGTTATTGAAATTTTGCAAAATTCATTTATAGGAATACAATTTTGTAAAATTTTTCATACAAATTACATTTTTTAAAAATCTTCGATCGATGTGAAATTTCTCATATTCTTCGGTAGGAGTGAAAATTTGTAAAAATCTTCTACACGCAAAAAAATAATTCTTTCCTCCCAAACGAAATTTTAGACAAACAAAGTTCGTTTCTCATTTGCTTTTCGCTGTAAGGAAGTGTATTTGGAAGAAAAGTATATACTTTTTGTGATAAACGTTTATTCTTTTCCAAGATGTACAAACAATTTCATAAAGACTAGCTAAAAAAAAAAAACATTATTTTCTTGCTAATTGCATTGTCCCTCACATCTTTCTCACATCCACGAGGATTTTTAGTTCTTAACACCTTTTCCTGTAATACCAACAATGTAGAAGAAATTATACAATTTTATAAATTTTTAAAATTTTTTTTACCTTTCGCCTGGACGGAGAATCGAACCGCGGACCATGCACATTGTAAGCCAACACACTAACCACTGAGCTATGTACCTGTTATGGTCATCAATAGATAAATATCCATATAAGTTATATTTATATAGCATAGCTTGCGGCGCCCACGAACCGAATAAACAAAGTTTATTTAACAGAAACAAACATTTAGTTTGGCACCGTGGAGCAGTGGTAGCTACGTCCGACTCTCATGCCAAGGGTCGTGGGTTCGATCCCTGCTTCGGCCAAAGTTTTTTTTTTTTGCTTTTGTTTTTTTTTTACATATATTCCAGATATATTCGGAAGATTCCGAAAAAATGTTCAACATTACATTGTACTATATTAAATTTTGAACTGTAAAATGTGTCTTATTAAAGACCTAAAGTCAGAAAAGAACAGTGTTTAATATAAACGAAATGGACTGTGTTGTTATTTCAAAAATAACTTTTTTTATTGAAAAAATAAAAATTTTGTAACAAACGAATTTTTGTTGGTGATAAAAGTTTAAAATTTTCGAAGCAATTCAAAAAACTCTAACAAAAGAAAAACGTTTTCGGTACACGTTTTCCAAACGTTTTTTTTCTTTGCGTGTATAGAAATGAAATTTTGTAAAATGTTTCTATAGAAATGGATCTTGCAGAAAATCTCTATGAAATGAAATTTTGCAAAATTCTCCGTGAATTTTCCGTAAAAAATTAAATTTTGAAGAATTTTTCTATAGAATTTTTTTTTTTTTAATTGTTAAAGAAATTTCTAAATTTTGCAATGTTTTTTTTAATATAAATTAATTTCTGTAAAATTTTTCCATAGAAGGAAATTGGTTAAATTTGGCTATTAAAATGAAATGTTGCAAAAATTTTCTATATAAAATTAACATTTGAAAAATTATCTATAGACATTAAATTTTGGAAAAATTGTTATAAAAATGAATTATGGTTTACAAAATTCTCATTAGCAGTGAAATAGCAAAAAAAAAAAAATCATAAAGTATTGACATTTTGTAAACATTTTTGTTTAGAAATGTGATTTTCCAAAAATTTCAATAGAAATTAAATTTCGTAAATTTTTGTATGAAATTTTTATAAAAATTCAAAAAAAAAAATGAAACTGCAAACAAATTTTCTGAAATTTTATAACATTTTTCTACAGAAATTAAATTTTGCAAAAAATGTCCTATAGAATTTAAATTTCACAAACATTTTTATTTGTTTTCTTTTTATACACTGTTAGAAAAATATGGTTTTCATATGTTTCGATAGAAACAAAATGTGTTCGGGCACAATTTTTAAACACAATATATTTAAGTGCAAACATGCAATGTTCCTAAACTAACGCTAAATGTTTGGGACACATATGTTAATATGTTAGAATATATTATGTTTGGGGCATGAATGTTGTATAAAAGTAATATGTGTGAATGTAAACATATATAAATTTACAAATTTCGAGTAAACATATATATGTTGTGATATTTTATTCAGAGAGAGAGAGAGTATAGAGAAAGAAATAGAGATGGAAACCGGGAGGGTTGACGAAAGATATCAACATAACACAGCGAGAGAATGAAAAGAGAGCAATTTCTGTGAAACCGCTTGTATGTTGTTTCGGAAAACTGTTTTATGATAAGGCCAAAAATTTGATATGCTTAAGTCTAAATATTATTTAATTTGAATATTAGATTGAGTATTCGGAGTAAAGAGAATAGACATTCGGAACGAAGAGAATAGACATTTGAAAAAAAAGCATGTGTTTTCGTCTTGAGAGTAGCATTTTATGTATGTGTGGACATGTGTTTTGTTTATCATTTTGGCATTATCGGCACAATATTTTTTCTTGGTTCGTTAAAAGAAATCGGAACGTATGCTAACCACTGCTCCACGTGGCCAACAAATGTATGTTTGTGTTAAATAATGTTATGTTTGCATGTAACTTATAACGATAATTGTCTATTGGTGACTATAACAGCTACGTAGCCCAGTGGTAGTGTGTTGCCTTACAAATTGCATGGTTCCCGGTTCGATTCTCCGTCCAGGCGAAAGGTAAAATTTAAAAAAATTATAAAATTGAATAATTTCTTCAACATTATTTGTATTACAGAAAAAGGTGTCAAGAACTAAAAATTTCGTGGAAGTGAAAATTATGTGAGGAAATGAGCACAATCTTCTTGGGCAGAAAATTCTTCCAAGCATATAATATTTTTGGGCTCAAAATGCTTCCAAACATATAATATGTTCACATAAAAAAAACATAATAATGTTTCGGCAATATTTAATAATATATGTGCTTCCTGCAAAATATGTTTGGAACATATGTTAGAGAAGCGATTTTTTTGAGGGTGTAGAAATTAAATTTTGTAAACATTTTTGTATAGAATAGATTTGTTAAGATTTTTTTTTGGAAATGAAATTTTGCAAAAATTATCTATGGTAATGAAATCTTCTATAGATATTAAAATCAGTAAAACTTTTCTACACCCTCAGAAAAAATCGCTTCTCTAACATATGTTCCAAACATATTTTGCAGGAAGCACATATATTAGTGGATACTGCCGAAACATTAATATGTTTGTTTTATGTGAACATATATGTTGTGAAGCATTTTGAGCCCAAAAATATTATATGCTTGGAAGAATTTTCCCCAAAGAAGATTGTGCTCATTCCCTCACTTAATTTTTACTTCCACGAATTTTTTTAGTTCTTGGCACCTTTTTCTGTAATACAAATAATGTTGAAGAAATTATTCAATTTTATAATTTTACCTTTCGCCTGGACTGAGAATCGAACCGGGAACCATGCAATTTGTAAGCCAACACACTACCACTGGGCTACGTAGCTGTTATAGTTACCAATAGACAATTATCGTTATAAGTTACATTTATATAGCATAGTTTGCAGCGCCCACGAGCCCATGCAAACAAAACATTATTCAACAGAAACATATATTTGTTGGCCACGTGGAGCAGTGGTTAGCATGTCCGCCTTGCATGCAAAAGGTCCTGGGTTCAATCCCTACTCCGACCGAACACCAATTCTTTTTTTTAATTTTTGTATTTTTATTTTTATATTATTAAATAAAATTTTTACAATGAAACTTCGAAATGTGTGTTATTAAAGATTTACAGTCAGAAAAGAACAGTGCTTGATATAAACGAAATGGACTGAGCTTTTGGATAATTTTTTTTTATTGCAAAAATAACAATTTTGTAGCAAAAAACTGTTTTTGGTATAAAAGCTTGAAATGTTGGAAGGAATTCAAAAACTCTAACAAAAGAAGAACGTGTAGTCGAGTATAAACATACATAAATAATTTTATAATATACACATAAATTTAGTTAGCCGTGAACAGTTTTTTACTAGCATTTAACACCATTTTAAATGCATTTAAAACTTATCGTGTTTTGTACTTAATTTCATTTTTACCCTTAATGCCGGCATTAAGTTGGCATTATCGTTCTAAAATGACCCTGTTTTGCCTTTTACTTTTCTTTAATAATTCATTTTAAAGAAAATAACCTTTTTCAATTTTTTAGCAAAACTCGAACTTAATGCCCGCTTCCGAATGTCTATTCTCTTTACACGAGTATTCAAATTAAATAATATTTAGACTTTCCGAAACAACATATAAGCAGTTTCACAGAAATTGCTCTCTTTTGATTCTCTCGCTGTGTTATGTTGATATCTTTCGTCAACCCTCCCGGTTTCCATCTCTATTTCTTTCTCTATACTCTCTCTCTCTCTGTCGCTCTCTGAATAAAATATCACAACATATATATGTTTACTCGAAATTTATAAATTTATATATGTTTACATTCACACATATTATTTTTATGAAACATTCATGCCCCAAACATAATATATTCTAACATATTAACATATGTGTCCCAAACATTTAGTGTTAGTTTAGGAACATTACATGTTTGCATTTAAATATATTGTGTTTAAAAATTGTGCCCGAAACACATTTTGTTTATATCGGAACATATGAAAAACATATTTTTCTAACAGTGTATAGAAATGAATTTTGCAGAAATGAAATTGTGCAAATATATCCGTAAAGAATTAAAACGTTGCAAAAATTTTCTATATAAAATTAAACATTTTTCTATAGAAATTAAATTTTGCAAAAATTTCTATAGAAATTATATTTTACAAGGTTTCCAGTAGCAGTGAAGTAGCAAAAAAATATCCCTGAGGTATTGACATTTTATAAACATATTATGTTACATAGAAATTATATTTTGGACGAAAACCTCCATAATTAAATTAAATTTCAAAAAAAAAATTCTAAAGTGTGATTTGTTAAGAGCTTGATAACTTTTTAAAAAAAAACGCATAAAATTTGCAAAATCTCATCGGTTCTTTATTTGAAACGTTAGATTGGTCCATGACATTTACTTTTTGAAGATAATTTCATTTAAATGTTGACCGCGGCTGCGTCTTAGGTGGTCCATTCGGAAAGTCCAATTTTGGGCAACTTTTTCGAGCATTTCGGCCGGAATAGCCCGAATTTCTTCGGAAATGTTGTCTTCCAAAGCTGGAATAGTTGCTGGATTATTTCTGTAGACTTTAGACTTGACGTAGCCCCACAAAAAATAGTCTAAAGTCAAATCGCATGATCTTGGTGGCCAACTTACCGGTCCATTTCTTGAGATGAATTGTTCTCCGAAGTTTTCCCTCAAAATGGCCATAGAATCGCGAGCTGTGTGGCATGTAGCGCCATCTTGTTGAAACCACATGTCAACCAAGTTCAGTTCTTCCATTTTTGGCAACAAAAAGTTTGTTAGCATCGAACGATAGCGATCGCCATTCACCGTAACGTTGCGTCCAACAGCATCTTTGAAAAAATACGGTCCAATGATTCCACCAGCGTACAAACCACACCAAACAGTGCATTTTTCGGGATGCATGGGCAGTTCTTGAACGGCTTCTGGTTGCTCTTCACTCCAAATGCGGCAATTTTGCTTATTTACGTAGCCATTCAACCAGAAATGAGCCTCATCGCTGAACAAAATTTGTCGATAAAAAAGCGGATTTTCTGCCAACTTTTCTAGGGCCCATTCACTGAAAATTCGACGTTGTGGCAGATCGTTCGGCTTCAGTTCTTGCACGAGCTGTATTTTATACGGTTTTACACCAAGATCTTTGCGTAAAATCTTCCATGTGGTCGAATAACACAAACCCAATTGCTGCGAACGGCGACGAATCGACATTTCACGGTCTTCAGCAACACTCTCAGAAACAGACGCAATATTCTCTTCTGTACGCACTGTACGCATTCGTGTGGTTGGTTTAATGTCCAATAAAGTAAACTGAGTGCGAAACTTGGTCACAATCGCATTAATTGTTTGCTCACTTGGTCGATTATGTAGACCATAAATCGGACGTAAAGCGCGAAACACATTTCGAACCGAACACTGATTTTGGTAATAAAATTCAATGATTTGCAAGCGTTGCTCGTTAGTAAGTCTATTCATGATGAAATGTCAAAGCATACTGAGCATCTTTCTCTTTGACACCATGTCTGAAATCCCACGTGATCTGTCAAATACTAATGCATGAAAATCCTAACCTCAAAAGAATCACCCTTTATAAATATTGAATGTTTTCGAAACATATTCTATAGAAATGAAATTTTGTTAAATTTTTTATAGAAATGAAATTTTCATGTTATAGAAAATTTCAAATGTTAAAAAAAGAATTTAAATTATGCAAAAAAATTCTATAGAAATAAAATTTTATAATTTTTTCTACAAAAAATAGAGTTATGTAAAAAATATCTACAGAAATGAAAATCGTACAATATTTCTCATAGAAATGTAAGTTTCAGTAACTTTCGCTTAGGAAATGTCGAAATGTCCCAAATGAAAATATCAAAAAAAAAAAAAGACATATAAGTCCATGAAATAAGAGCTTGAAATAACGTAGCTAACACAAATATACAAAGCCAGAGATAATAGTCCATAACACCCACTTGCAGCTAGTGCAACAAATACGTCAGCATTTCTTCTTCCTATTCACTTTGCTTACGAGAAATTCTATGACGTTAGTTTCAATATTAAGCAATACGCTTTTCAGTTTAAAATCTGCTGCAGTATTATTTGGTCGCTCTGAACAAAGTTCCTATGTTCGTGAAACCGGTTTAACCGAATGTATGCTGCTATTCAATTTTCAATTGCATGACGTTGATATTTTGCAGCCGTCGCATTCGTTCGCATTTCGGTGTCTTTGGACTCAATAAAAATAAATGAGGCTGAGTAAATTCACACTAGGCACATGACACAAAAACGTGCTTTTGATTGTTTGTGAGATTCTTTCCTCTCCATGGATGTTGGTTTGGTGGTTTAGACTAAAGCTATGGTCACACTAGGCAAATATTTCACCAAAACGAGTGTCAAACATTTTTCTAGAACCATTTTCCAAATATCTGAATACGGTTTTTGAAAAATAATCCCACCATGATGTTATATATCCATTATGAGCTAAATATGTTTTCTGGTTCGGCTGTGGCGATGGATTCTTTTTTGATTTCTGTCAAATATTTGCCCAGTGTGACCATAGCATAACAGTTGCTCATTTTTGGAAAAGTATATTTTTATGCACCGAAAAACGAGTAAATTGTTTTATAGGAAAAATTAACTAAAGTGGTGCAAAACATTGTATTGATTTTGTGGTAAAAAAAAAACTACAAAAAACTACTATTTAATAAAAAATAAATACTTTTTTGCTATATTATAAATTATGAAAATATTAAAATCTGTTAATTTTTTTTTCTCTTTTCAGGTAAGTTCAATTCTCTAATTTGTCTAAGAATTCTGCAAACCAACCTGACACGGTGGGTATACTAATGTTACTATTTATTTATGCGAGGATTGCCTTATATATTTTGGGATTGGACACACGTACCAAAAATAATAAAAAATTTTACCAAAAATCTGCCAAATTTAAACAAATCTTTGATCTAATTTTTGTGGTTACACCCTCACAAAAAATCGCTTCTGTAACATGTACTCCCAAACATATTTTGCTTCAAGCATATACATTTTTGGGTATTGCCCAAACATTTATATGTTTGATCTCTTCCAATATATAATATGTTTGAAAGCATATTGGTCTAAACAATATATGTTTGGGTAGTCTAAGTTCCAAACATTTTGTATTTTTGCATCCAAATTCAATAATGTTGTCTTCCAAAAAAACAATATGTATTATGTGAACATATAATATGTTTGGAAGCATTTTGCACCCAAAAATATTATATGCTTAAAAAAAATTCTCCCAAACAATATTGTGCTCAAAATTTTATTTATTTATTTATATGTTTACAATCATAATGAATTATGAAAATAAACAGGTAATATAGGTGCTAACAACATAGGTTTTCGACCTGAATGCTCAAAATTTTGTTTCTGCCTAATTGTATATTCCCCCACATCTTTCTCACTTCCACGAGATTTTTTAGTTCTTAGCACCCTTTTTTTGTAATACAAACATTGTAGAAGAAATTATTCAATTGTATGATTTTTTTTTTATTTTAATTTTACCTTTTGCCGGACGGGGATTCGAACAGCGGACCACACAGTTTGTAAGGATCAAAGAAGTAGCTGATCAATTGCCCAAGGAAAAATAAAATGTTAATTTTGTAATAACAAGCAACAACCACAAACTTAATTCAATATCGCTCCCTGTTAAATAGCGCTCCAAGCTACTAAACACATATATGTTTATAGGCTATTTCTAAATTAATATATGTTTGCATCCAAGCATATTATATTTACAAACATTTTATGTCCCAAACATAATATGTTCTAACATATTAACATATATGTCCCAAACATGTTATGCTAGTTTATGAACATTATATGCTTGCACTCAAAAATATTGTGTTTAAAAAATTTGTGTTCCAAACATATAATGTGTTCCAAACATATAAAGCCAAACATATGAAAAACAGTCTTTTTCATCCGTGTATATAGTATGTTTTTTCGTCGAAAGAAATGTTTTATTTTTCTTTTATTTTAGCACGTTTTTTTCAATATGTACATTACTATATATTATGATCCTATTAGCGACAATTTTTGGGTGTATAAATGAATTGTATGTCGAATTTTAAATGTTTTAACGATTTTATATTGCACCAACAAGGGAAAGATACAACTTCTACAATAATCGAGAACTTACAATGGACTGTGATAGTATGGTCTAAATATAATAAAATTAAAATTTTAAAGATATTTAATTTATGAAAAAGTTGATCAAAATTTTATTCCTATAGAAAATGTTATCACAATTTTATTTCTATAGAAAATTTTGTCAAAATTTTATTTCTATAGAAAACTATATCAAAATGTTTATTTCTATAAAAAAATTTTTCTATAGAAAATTTCGTCACAATTTTATTTCTTTAGAAAATTTTGTCAAAATTTTATTTCTATAGAAAATTTTGTCAAAATTTTCTTTCTTTAGAAAATTTTATTTCTATAGAAAATTTTGTCAAAATTTTTATTTCTATAGAAAATTTTGTCAATATTTTATTTCTTTAGAAAATTTTGTAAAAATTTTATTTCTATAAAAAATGTTGTTAAAATTTTATTTCTATAGAAATTTTCGTCAATATTTTATTTCTACAAAAAATTTTGTCAAAATTTTATTTCTATAGAAAATTTCGTCAAAATTTTATTTCTATAGAAAATTTTGTCAAATTTTTTTTTCTATAGAAAATTTTGTCAAAATTTTTTTTCTATAGAAAACTTTGTCAAATTTTATTTCTTTAGAAAATTTTGTTAAAATTTTAGTTCTATAGAAAATTTTGTCAAAATTTTAGTTCTTTAGAAAATTTTATCAAAATTGTATTTCTATAGAAAATTTTGTCAAAATTTCATTTTTATAGAAAATTTTGTTAAAATTTTATTTCTATAGAAAACTATATCAAAATGTTTATTTCTATAAAAAATTTTGTCAAAATTTTATTTCTATAGAAAATTTCGTCAATTTTTTTTTTTTAGAAAATTTTGTCTAAATTTTATTTCTATAGAAAACTTTGTCAAAATTTTACTTCTTTAGAAAATTTCGTCAAAATTTTATTTCTATAGAAAATTTTGTCAAAATTTTATTTCTATAGGAAACTTTGTCAAAATTTTAGTTCTTTAGAAAATTTTGTCAAAATTTTTATTTCTATAGAAAATTTTGTCAAAATTTTATTTCTATCAAAAATTTTGTCAAAATTTTATTTCTATAGAAAATTTTGCGAAAATTTTATTTCTATAGAAAACTATATCAACATGTTTATTTCTATAAAAAATTTTGTCAAAATTTTATTTCTATAGAAAACTTTGTCAAATTTTTTTTTCTTTAGAAAATTTTGTCAAAATTTTATTTCTATAGAAAACTTCGTCAAAATTTTATTTCTTTAGAACATTTTGTCTAAATTTTATTTCTATCAAAAATTTTGTCAAAATTTTATTTCTATAAAAAATGTTGTTAACATTTTATTTCTATAGAAAATTTCGTCAAAATGTTATTTCTATCGAACGTTTTGTCAACATTTTATTTCTATCGAAAGTTTTGTCAACATTTTATTTCTTTAGAAAATTTTGTCAAAATTTTATTTCTATCGAAAATTTTGTCAAAATTTTCTTTCTATAGAAAACTGTGTCAAAATTTTATTTCTATAGAAAATTTCGTAAAAATTTTATTTCTATAAAAAATTTTGTTAAAATTTTATTTCTTTAGAAAACTTTGTAAAAATTTTATTTCTTTAGAAAATTTAGTTAAAATTTTATTTCTATAGAAAATTTTGTCAAAATTTTATTTCTATAGAAAATTTAGTCAAAATTTTATTTCTATAGAAAATTTTGTCAAAATTTTATTTCTTTAGAAAATTTTGTCAAAATTTTATTTTTATAGAAAATTTTGTTAAAATTTTATTTCTTTAGAAAATTTTGTTGAAATTTTATATCTATAGAAAATTTTGTCAAAATTTTATTTCTATAGAAAATTTTAGCAAAATTTTATTTCTATAAAAATTTTGGCAAAATTTTATTTCTATAGAAAATTTTGTCAAAATTTTTTTTAATAGAAAACTTTGTCAAGTTTTATTTCTTTAGAAAATTTGGTTAAAATTTTATTTCTATAGAAAATTTTGTCAACATTTTATTTCTTTAGAAAATTTTATCAAAATTTTATTTATATAGAAAATTTTGTCAAAATTTTATTTCTATAAAAAATTTTGGCAAAATTTTATTTCTATAGAAAATTTTGTCAAAATTTTATTTCTTTAGAAAATTTTCTCAAAAATTTATTTCTTTAGAAAATTTAGTCAAAATTTTATTTCTTTAGAAAATTTTGTCAAAAGTTTATTTCTATCGAAAATTTTGTCAAAATTTTATAGAAAATTTCGTCAAAATTTTATTTCTATAAAAAATTTTGTCAAAATTTTATTTCTATAGAAAATTTTGTCAAAATTTTATTTCTATAGAAAATTGTGTCAAAATTTCTATAGCAAATTTTGTCAGTTTTATTTCTATAGAAAATTTTGACAAAATTTAATTTCTTTACAAAATTTTGTCAAGATTTTATTTATATAGAAAATTTTGTCAAAATTTTATTTCTATAAAAAATTTTGTCAAAATTTTATTTCTATAGAAAACTTTATCAAAATTTTTATATCTATCGAGAATTTTGTCCAATTGAAATCGTCTCTTTGTCTCGACGTTTCCAAATCCTAACGGTTTTCCCCCACACACAAAAAATTTTTTTCTGATTCAATCACGAAATTAATTGATCCAATTAATTTTTAATTGAAATGTCTTCAATCACAGAAATGATGGTATCAATTAAAAAATTAATTGAAGCTCAATTAAAAAGTTAATTGATCCAATTAAAAAATTAATTGATACTATTAAAAAATTAATTGATACTATTATTTTTGTGATTGATTTTTGTTTCAATTAAAAAATTTGTTGAATCAATTAAATTTTTAATTGAGTATTTTTTAAGACTCAATTAAAATTTTAATTGGAAAAATTTTCGTGAAATTTTTTTGTGTGCGTACGAAAAGTGAGAACATCATTGCATTTTTTCTGTTTTCTCTCCGGATGCTACACACAAAAAATATAACCACAATTTTTCCAATTAAAATTTTAATTCAATTGTAAAAAAATGTGCAATTAAAAATCAATCACAATAATTAAGAGTATCAATTAATTTTTTAATTGGATCAATTAATTTTTTAATTGCTGTTGGTTATTGATACACACAATCATTTATTTCTGATTCAATCGAAACGAAATTAATTGAGCCAATTAATTGGTTAATTGAAATGTCTACAATCATGAAAATGATGGTATCAATCACAGTTTTAATTGGGCTTAAAAATAGTTGATTTAAAAGTTAATTGATTTCATTAGCAAATCTCAATTATTTTAAATTTGATTCAATTAAAAGTTTAATTGATGTTGATTGCAATTTGAGATCAAAATTATAAAAATGTCTTTAGTACCATACGAAGTTCATGATGGGCGCATTATTGTTAAAATTTACAAATTTCAAGTAATTCTGAACTATTCTGTGGGAGAAACGAATTTGGTAAATCTTTGTGCTTCATTTGTGTATAATTTTTCTTTAAACTAACGTATAAAAACTTTATTAAAGTCAAGGAAACTTTCTCAAAACATAACAATTCCATGAACTAAAGTGGAGTTAAATTGGCGAGAATTGGTGTAGACGAGAAGTTTAAGATTCCTCTAAAAATCAAACCAAAATAGTTCTTATAAATCCCAAATTTGATGTAGTCTTCCTCTGTAGAAACTTCAAAGTTAACTTTAAGGAACATACTACACCCAAATAAAAAATTCTTTCTTCCAGAACGAAAATTTAGACAAAGATTAAATAAACTCCAAGTATCGGGGAGCGTTGTGACCTTTTGATATTTGCATTGAAAGAAAGGTTTTAGAGTTGTTTGTCTAAAATTTCTTCCCTCGGAAAAAAAACTTCTACCGATCTGCTTGGGCGAGTATCTGTCATCAAACCCCTTGAAAATCTACATATTCTAAGAGAGCCATTTGAACTGGAATTTGTTCTAGATTCTCGTATGATTAAATTTAGTTTTAATACATCTGTCTAGAAATACCGAAACGGATAAAATACAACCAAATGAAAAATGGAGGTCCCATTCCAGGGCTGCCAATTTTGCCGATTTATCGGCATTTTGACGATTTTTTACTCACAAAATGGACAATTCCGATTTTGTTTTCCGATTTTAACTCCGTTCATTAGACACATAGTTTGGGGAGTTAAAGTTTTTACATTTGGAAGAAATTTTCGAAAATATTAAAATAAATTTCAAAATTTTTGAGAAAAATTCTGAAAAAACATGGAGTACTTTGGTTTTTCGATATTTGTCAAACTTCGTACAAATAATCATGATTCTTCAACACTCCACAGCAACCGTAGAAATTTTTTACTAATTATGATAAAATTCTGGTACAGTATAAACAAATAACCACATATAGACATATCTATCGGAAACCCATAAAAAATCACATAGTTTTGAAAACACGGGACTTTTTCTTGAGTTTCAAAATATTGAATTTTTAAATAAAAATGTTACTCAATTAATAACAATATTTTAGAAAAATATATTTTTATACAAAAATTACGAAATATTTTTATGTTAATGTTATTTGCATACAAACCTGATTTCTTTGTATTTTATTTTATTGAAATGCATAGTTGTGTACATTAATTTTCTGTTTTCTATGTGAAATAAATACTTCTTTTTGTGTTTACCCAAAAAATATGTTTAATTTTAATATTATTTATATTGCCGATTTTGTTGACGATTTTTAAAATGTAAGTGCCGATTATGACGATTTTTATCGAAAAAATTCAAGATTTTTCTTGAAATTTTATTGGCAGCCCTTCCCCATTCTCTCTATGATGATGTCCCGAGCAACTGGTTTTCTTAGGTTTACAGCTGCTAACTTTGAAATTGAATAATTTATAAACAGGGTTGCCACTTTGGTCCGATCGGACCAAAATTGGTCCAAAAAATTATTAAGTTTTAAATTTGGTTGATTTTGGTCCATTTTCATCAAATCGGTATTTTTCGAATTATGACAAAAAATTCGGTAGAAATAAAATGTTGACAAAAATTTCTATAGCAATAAAATTTTAACAAAATTTTCTATAGAAATAAAATTTTGCCAACATTTTGTACAGAAAAAACTTTAAAAAGATTTTATTAGATACAAAATTATGCAAAAATGTTATATAGAAACCAAATTTTGCGATAACTTTATATAGAAATAAATGTTTGACAAAATTTTCTATAGAAATAAAATTTTTGCTAAATTTTCTAAAGAAATTAAATTTTTGCTAAATTTTCTAAAGAAATTAAATTTTGGCTAAATTTTCTATAGAAATGGAATTTTGACAAAATTTCCTAAAGAAATGAAATTTTGACAAAATTTTGTATAAAAATAAAATTTTGACAAAATTTTCTATAGAAATAAAATTTGGATTAAAAAAAAAACAGAAATAAAATTTGGATAAAATTTTCTATAGAAATAAAATTTGGATAAAATGTTCTATAGAAATAAAATTTTGACAAAATTTTCTATAGAAATAAAATTTTGACAAAATTTTCTATAGAAATAAAATTGTGACAAAATTTTCTATAGAAATAAAAGTTTGACAAAATTTTCTATAAAAATAAACTTTTGACATAATTTTCTATAGAAATAAAATTTTTGCTAAATTTTTTAAAGAAATTAAATTTTTGCAAAATTTTCTATATAGAAATTAAATTTTGGCTAAATTTTCTATAGAAATGGAATTTTAACAAAATTTCCTAAAGAAATGAAATTTTGACAAAATTTTGTATAAATATAAAATTTTGACAAAATTTTGTATAAAAATAAAATTTTGACAAAATTTTCTATAGAAATAAAATTTTGATAAAATTTTCTAAAGAAATAAAATTTAGACAAAATTTTCTATAGATATAAAATTTAGACAAAACTTTCTATAGAAATAAAATGTTGACAAAATTTTGTATAGAAATAAAAGTTGGACAAATTTTTCTATAGAAATAAAATTTGGATAAAATTTTCTATAGTAATAAAATTTTAACAAAATTTTCTATAAAAATAACATTTTTGCTAAATTTTCTAAAGAAATTAAATTTTTGCTAAATTTTCTATAGAAACGGAATTTTGACAAAATTTCTAAAGGAATGAAATTTTGACAAAATTTTCTATAGAAACGGAATTTTGACAAAATTTCCTAAAGAAATGAAATTTTGACAAAATTTTCTATATAAATAAAATTTGGATAAAATGTTCTATAGAAATAAATTTTTTGCTAAATTTTCTAAAGAAATTAAATTTTGACAAAATTTCCTAAAGAAATGAAATTTGGACAAAATTTTCTATAGAAATAAAATTTTGACAAAATTTTCTATAGAAATAAAATTTGGATAAAATGTTCTATAGAAATAAAATTTTGACAAAATTTTCTATAGAAATAAAATTTTTGCTAAATTTTCTAAAGAAATTAAATTTTTGCTAAATTTTCTAAAGAAATTAAATTTTGGCTAAATTTTCTATAGAAATGGAATTTTGACCAAATTTCCTAAAGAAATGACATTTTGACAAAATTTTGTATAAAAATAAAATTTTGACAAAATTTTCTATAGAAATAAAATTTGGATAAAAAAAAAAAACAGAAATAAAATTTGGATAAAATGTTCTATAGAAATAAAATTTGGATAAAATGTTCTATAGAAATAAAATTTTGACAAAATTTTCTATAGATATACAATTTTGACAAAATTTTCTATAGAAATAAAATTGTGACAAAATTTTCTATAGAAATAAAAGTTTGACAACATTTTCTATAGAAATAAACTTTTGACAAAATTTTCTATAGAAATAAAATTTTTGCTAAATTTTCTAAAGAAATTAAACTTTTGCAAAATTTTCTATATAGAAATTAAATTTTGGCTAAATTTTCTATAGAAATGGAATTTTAACAAAATTTCCTAAAGAAATGAAATTTTGACAAAATTTTGTATAAATATAAAATTTTGACAAAATTTTGTATAAAAATAAAATTTTGACAAAATTTTCTATAGAAATAAAATTTGGATAAAATTTTCTAAAGAAATAAAATTTAGACAAAATTTTCTATAGATATAAAATTTAGACAAAACTTTCTATAGAAATAAAATGTTGACAAAATTTTGTATAGAAATAAAAGTTGGACAAATTTTTCTATAGAAATAAAATTTGGATAAAATTTTCTATAGTAATAAAATTTTAACAAAATTTTCTATAAAAATAACATTTTTGCTAAATTTTCTAAAGAAATTAAATTTTTGCTAAATTTTCTAAAGAAATTAAATTTTGGCAAAATTTTCTATAGAAACGGAAGTTTGACAAAATTTCTAAAGGAATGAAATTTTGACAAAATTGTCTATAGAAACGGAATTTTGACAAAATTTCCTAAAGAAATGAAATTTTGACAAAATTTTCTATAAAAATAAAATTTTGACAAAATTTTCTATAGAAATAAAATTTGGATAAAATGTTCTATAGAAATAAATTTTTTGCTACATTTTCTAAAGAAATTAAATTTTGACAAAATTTCCTAAAGAAATGAAATTTGGACAAAATTTTCTATAGAAATAAAATTTTGACAAAATTTTCTATAGAAATAAAATTTGGATAAAATGTTCTATAGAAATAAAATTTTGACAAAATTTTCTATAGAAATAAAATTTGGATAAAACTTCCTATAGAAATAAAATTTTGACAAAATTTTCTATAGAAATTAAATTTTGACAAAATTTTCTATAGAAATAAAATTTTGACAAAATTTTTTATAGAAATAAAATTTTGACAAAATTTTTTATAGAAATAAAATTTTGACGAAATTTTCTATAGAAATAAAATTTTGACAAAATTTTCTATAGAAATAAAATTTTGATAAAATTTCCTATAGAAATAAAATTTTGGCTAAATTTTCGATGGAAATAAAATTTGGACAAAATTTTCTATAGAAATAAAATTTGGATAAAATTTTCTATAGTAATAAAATTTTAACAAGATTTTCTATAGAAATAAAATTTGGAAAAAATTTTCTATAGAAATAATATTTGTAATAGAAATAAATAGAAATAAAAATTTTATTAGAAATTAAATTGTGCTATCGAAGTAAAATTTTGGAAAATTTGTAACTTTTAAAGTATATTAATTTAATTTGGAAAAATTGGAATTTTGGAAAAATGTTGGCCCAAAATAAAAATTCATTGTGGCAACGCTGTTTATAACCTCTAAGGAGGGATAAGCTCGCTTCCAGATGTTGTGGTCAAATGACGTAGTGGCAACGGCTGAACGATTGACGTCAAACCTGTCTACTAGCTAATCGTATTTTTTTTGATAAATTAGCTGTAGCTAATGACAATTGATGTTATTCATCTTTCATTCCTTCTGGTCACAGGTACAATGTAAAATAAGTTGTGGTATGATAATAAAAAAAAAGATGTAAAAATCCATTATATTATTGAAACACATCTTAATCATATAGAGTAGTCCAAAGAATCGTTTCGTATTTCTAATCACACTGCAATTCAAAATACGAAATTAGTTAATCGACTACGGAATATACTAAGTACTCTACTCAAATCGTAAATATTTATATTTAAATCTATTGATTTAAATATATTTAAATTTTACTTATGCAACGCACTTATAGCCTATTGGAGCAATTTCGACAACTTTAAATGAAGGTAACAGAAGATGAAGCGGTCATCTTCGATTAATCTTCAAACATCATTGTGCTATTTGTCGTCTCCAAAGGTAATTCTTCACATCTTGCCATGGCCGTGGTAAGCAATCAAATTCACATGCATGACAGACACGATATGCTATGGCAACGTTTCACTTTATTTCTAATTCCATTGAAAATATTCACAAAGAAAATAATGGGAATGTGTAGGAGGCGAATGCACCTTACCCAGAAACACACATCATTCAATTCACCATCCCGGTAGAAGGCATTCCATAATGCCATCACAACTCTTGGTGAGTAATTCCGAAACTTGCTAATGCCACTCACTGTTCAGTTTCCCTTGTGTTTTTCTTCAACAGGGAGTGCTGAAGAATATTTTGACTACCATAATTTTTATATTTCCATATTCAATCCTACGACCTAAACTCATAGTTGGATTATAACGAATCCAAAGAAGAGTAAGTGGAGAAGGGGTCTGTTGTGCCTTCATCTTTGTTATTTTGTTTGTATTTTATGTAAATCTCCGTCAGTGTTAATGTTAGGTTTAAATTATTTTTGTGTTTGTTCAAGTTGGTGCACTGAAATGGTGTGGATATATAGCGTGTAGGTGCTTTTGTGTGTTTCTCATTGCCTGGAAAAGGTGGTATTATGACAATAATGACGATACTAAAAGCCACCGCTGTTGAAGCAAGCCCACCACCAGTTACTAGAGATGTCGTTTTTTTTTTTGTTAGGGTAACAAGTCCACACATCTGTTGTTTTAAAAGGCCTTTTATGGAAAAGAATTTCTAAATCAATTCGATTAATTGAATAAATTTATTGAATAAAAATTGAGTTCATTTATTAAAATTAAATTAAATTTATTGAAATTAAATTAATTTATTTAAATTAAATTAAATATGATATGATATGATATGATATGATATGATATGATATGATATGATATGATATGATATGATATGATATGATATGATATGATATGATATGATATGATATGATATGATATGATATGATATGATATGATATGATATGATATGATATGATATGATATGATATGATATGATATGATATGATATGATATGATATGATATGATATGATATGATATGATATGATATGATATGATATGATATGATATGATATGATATGATATGATATGATATGATATGATATGATATGATATGATATGATATGATATGATATGATATGATATGATATGATATGATATGATATGATATGATATGATATGATATGATATGATATGATATGATATGATATGATATGATATGATATGATATGATATGATATGATATGATATGATATGATATGATATGATATGATATGATATGATATGATATGATATGATATGATATGATATGATATGATATGATATGATATGATATGATATGATATGATATGATATGATATGATATGATATGATATGATATGATATGATATGATATGATATGATATGATATGATATGATATGATATGATATGATATGATATGATATGATATGATATGATATGATATGATATGATATGATATGATATGATATGATATG
Source organism: Haematobia irritans (assembly GCF_050003625.1). NCBI lineage: Eukaryota > Metazoa > Arthropoda > Insecta > Diptera > Muscidae > Haematobia > Haematobia irritans. The sequence continues at coordinate 165,319,922 of NC_134400.1, forward strand.
ATATGATATGATATGATATGATATGATATGATATGATATGATATGATATGATATGATATGATATGATATGATATGATATGATATGATATGATATGATATGATATGATATGATATGATATGATGTGATATGATATGATATGATATGATATGATATGATATGATATGATATGATATGATATGATATATGATATATGATATATGATATATGATATATGATATATGATATATGATATATGATATATGATATATGATATATGATATATGATATATGATATATGATATATGATATATGATATATGATATATGATATATGATATATGATATATGATATATGATATATGATATATGATATATGATATATGATATATGATATATGATATATGATATATGATATATGATATATGATATATGATATATGATATATGATATATGATATATGATATATGATATATGATATATGATATATGATATATGATATATGATATATGATATATGATATATGATATATGATATATGATATATGATATATGATATATGATATATGATATATGATATATGATATATGATATATGATATATGATATATGATATATGATATATGATATATGATATATGATATATGATATATGATATATGATATATGATATATGATATATGATATATGATATATGATATATGATATATGATATATGATATATGATATATGATATATGATATATGATATATGATATATGATATATGATATATGATATATGATATATGATATATGATATATGATATATGATATATGATATATGATATATGATATATGATATATGATATATGATATATGATATATGATATATGATATATGATATATGATATATGATATATGATATATGATATATGATATATGATATATGATATATGATATATGATATATGATATATGATATATGATATATGATATATGATATATGATATATGATATATGATATATGATATATGATATATGATATATGATATATGATATATGATATATGATATATGATATATGATATATGATATATGATATATGATATATGATATATGATATATGATATATGATATATGATATATGATATATGATATATGATATATGATATATGATATATGATATATGATATATGATATATGATATATGATATATGATATATGATATATGATATATGATATATGATATATGATATATGATATATGATATATGATATATGATATATGATATATGATATATGATATATGATATATGATATATGATATATGATATATGATATATGATATATGATATATGATATATGATATATGATATATGATATATGATATATGATATATGATATATGATATATGATATATGATATATGATATATGATATATGATATATGATATATGATATATGATATATGATATATGATATATGATATATGATATATGATATATGATATATGATATACGATATATGATATATGATATATGATATATGATATATGATATATGATATGATATGATATGATATGATATGATATGATATGATATGATATGATATGATATGATATATGATATGATATATGATATGATATATGATATGATATGATATATGATATGATATGATGTATGGTATGAGGTGAGGTTAGGTAAGGTAAGGTAAGGTAAGGTGTGGTGTGGTCAGGTGAGGTGAGGTAGATTAGATGAAATTAAATTAAATTCAATTTATTTCAACTGGCGCCTTCATTAAGGCCTTGACAAGTAGAGGGAACCATACCTCGTCATTCACTTGAATGATTGTGGGATGCTGCAGCATTACACCATAGCATGATCGACATTAACTGCAACGAAAGCTTTTCTTTTAAGTCTTACTGCTTTACTGGCATGTTTAAAAACGCCTGGGATGCTGCATAAATTTTCCTTTCTTTTCTATTCGATTCCTTGTGGTGCGATATAATTCTTTAGTCACCGTTTTTGTTTTTTTTTTTGCGCGGTTTCCATTTCTCTTTGATGTTCAATTGCAACGAGTGTTTAGTCGCAAAAAGACCATCTTTACTCCAACGCACATTTATTTAAAGACTTACTAACTGATTATAAATGTCATTTTTTTATGTGAATATTATTTTTTAAATAAATAGACCTTTAAGTCTTACCTATAAAATGAGGCTTAGTCATTTGCGGAAAATATTTTACGAATTCTGTGTCCGGATTCATTTCGAATAACACTCAGAATAGTCATGGATTTTTGTTTTTTGTTAACTGCCATCTTCCACCTTGAAGTCATCCTCTCAAACCATGATGGTTTAGGTTTCATTCTTCATTGAATTTCCTGAAAAATTACCAAATAACCAAGTTTTGCAATGCACTGTAAATAGGTTTTTATTAATGGCTATCAATTAATTATGGTCTCCGGGTAAGTGGAGGTATATTTGCCTGTTAGCTTCCTAGGAGCTATGGATAGAAGAAGTGGCGCTTAATCTTGATGCACAAATCTCAAGTTGTCCAAAAACACATCGTCTATGTTGGTTGATATGGAAACAAAATTCGTAAATACTTTTTTTTTGGCAATGTAAACAAATTGCTTTCATGAGAAGGCAAGTAAGCCTCTCAGTACTAACCAAGCAGCCATGTGTAAATTTTATTTCATTGCAATCGTTAATCTTGTTGCATTGCAATCATGTGGAATTTGCCAATTGACAGAACACACAATTAGTTTATATCAATTTCAGGCTAAAATCGGACTTTTTTTATGGATATGCGGAGGGAATCAATTGTTGAAGAACGTGAGCGAACACTTTCTTTTGTAGTTCCGAGCCAGAGAATAGTTCCGAGTGTATATTAACTAAGCTATTCACGAACAAAAAATGAGTTCATTTTTATAATGTTTTATGAAATTCTGCCCAGACGTTTTTTTGTGTGTGTAGCCACCAACAATTCTTTTTTTGTCAAGTCATCATTCATTGGTTTCTTAACTAACATCGTAGTTACATGGTGTGATGATGATGGTGGTGGCAGTGCAATTGCTCCTCCCCCCTGTTCATCTCAAGTGCCACATAAAACCGAAAAAAGCACAGTTCTTCGTGCCATTATTACTGAATTTTCAACAATCCTTAGAGCTCTAAATCACGAGTCGATTTCTTATGTTAGCAAAAAGTGTTTTCAATGGGAGGTATTATAATCTTTAGGAAGGTATAACGCGGTGTGGGAGTATACCATGGGCTACAATTAATTTCCGAATTCAAAGGAAAAAGTCTTGGCTTGAAGTTGCATAAATTGAATGCGAAGATGAGGAGAGTATTACGTTGCTATTATTGCTATATGTCGAACTGATTATCGTCTACTTGCGTCTAATGATGTGCGATGAGATTTTTGGTGGAACCAAGGATTTTTTTTAAAGAATAGGAACTACCAGTTTTTCTTCTTCTCATTCTAAAGATGTTGACATTTATTCAGGCATCTTAAAATATATTGCTCTGTGTCTTTGACATGAAGATATTCTACGAGAGCAATTGGACTTCATGTCAAGGTTTTATATACTTAAAGCCAAGATATATTCAAGGTACCTTGGAACCTTTGGATTAAAACTAAAAATTATTCAAATATAGGCTGAGAATTATTTTTTAAGATTTTGCATCGTTTGCTTAGCTTGTTTTTTACTCCAATTTAATGAACCTTATTTCTATAGAAAATTTTGTCAATTTTTTTTTCTATAGAAAAATTTTGTCAAAATTTTATTTCTATAGAAAATTCTATTTTTATAGAAAATTTTGTCAACAGTTTATTTCTATAGAAAATTTTGTCAAAATTTTATTTCTATAGAAAATTTTGTAAAAATTTTATTTCTACAGAAAATTTTGTCAACATTTTATTTCTATGGAAAATTTTGTCAAAAGTTTATTTCAATAGAAAATTTTGTCAAAATTTTAGTTCGTTGTTGTTTGATAGTAGGGAGCCACCGTGGTGCAATGGTTAGCATGCCCGGCTTGCATACACAAGGTCGTGGGTTCGATTCCTGCTTCGACCGAACATCAAAACGTTTTTCAGCGGTGGATTATCCCACCTCAGTAATGCTGGTGACATTTCTGAGGGTTTCAAAGCTTCTCTAAGTGGTTTCACTGCAATGTGGAACGCCTTTCGGACTCGGCTATAAAAAGGAGGTCCCTTGTCATTGAGCTTAACATGGAATCGGGCAGCACTCAGTGATAAGAGAGAAGTTCACCAATGTGGTATCACAATGGACTGAATAGTCTAAGTGAGCCTGATACCTAACCTAACCTAACCTTGATAGTTGACCTTTAAACTGTTAATTATATTTGTTTAGTTCGGCTTGATGTAATATGAATAAAAACAGATGTTGTTGTTTTTGTTGAGTTGTATTTTTATTTAAAATTTTCCAATATTTCGAAACATTTCCGATGTTCGACTTCAGGGAAATTTTTTTAGAAGTAAAGAACAATGAACGAGTAAATTTACTCGTTTGCGAATAAGTTCATTGTTCTTTACTTCTAAAAAAATTCCCTGAAGACGAACATCGGAGATGTTTCAAAATATTGGATAATTTTAAATTAGAAATTATTACAATATTTATTCGAGCTTATTGGACAGGAAGATTAAGCACTGTTAGAAAAATATGTTTTTCATATGTTCCGATATAAACAAAATGTGTTTCGGGCACGATTTTAAACCACAATATATTTAAGTGTGAACATGTAATTTTCCTAAACTAACACTAAATGTTTGGGACATCTATGTTAATATGTTAGAATATATTATGTTTGGGGCATGAATGTTTCATAAAAATCATATGTGTGAATACAAACATATATAAATTTACAAATTTCAACTAAACATACATATGTTGTGATATTTTATTCAAAGCGACAGAGAGAGTATAGAGAGAAATAGAGATGGAAACCGGGAGAGTTGACGAAAGATATCAATATAACACAGCAAAAGAGTCAAAAGAGAACAATTTATGTGAAACCGCTTGTATGTTGTTTCGGAAAACTGTTTTATGATAAGGCCAAAAATTTGATATGTTTAAGTCTAAATATTATGTAATTTGAATAAAGAGAATATACATTCTGAACCAAGAGAATAGACATTTGAAAAACAAACAGCTTATGTTTCCGCCTTGAGAGCAGCATTTTATGTATGTGTGGACATGTGTTTTGTTTATCATTTTGGCATTATTTTTTTCTTGGTTCGTTAAAAGAAATCAGGGGGTCTTCATAAAAATAACGAAAGGGCACTATACTCTTTTTAGAGTTGGGACGGTAAAATGAAATAAGGAGGAAATAGTGAAAAATTACACAGTAAAATGTAAAAAAACAAAGTTTAGTTTCTCTTTATTAAAAAGTAGTCCACGAGGAGTTGACGGACACCATCAAATATAAAAGCGGGCATTAAGTTCGACTTTTACAGCTAAAACAATTTAAAAAGTTTATTTTCTTTAAAATGAATTATTAAAGAAAAATAAAAGGAATTTTAGAGCGATGGTGTTAAATGCTAGTAAAAAACTGTTCACTCCTAAATAAATTTATGTTTATATTATAAAATTATGTATGTATGTTTATACTCGACTCCACGTTCTTCTTTTGTTAGTTTTTGAATTCCTTCCAAATTTTAAAGTTTTGTACAAAAACAGTTTTTTATTACAAGATTGGTATTTTTGCAATAAAAAATAATATTTTATCCAAAAATCAGTCAATTTCGTTTATATCAAGCACTGTTACTGACTATAAATCTTTAATAACGCACATTTCGATGTTTCATTTAAAAAATTTAATATAGTATAAATATAAATGTGTAAATTAAAAAAAAAAAAAAAAAAACAAAAAAAAATGTTCGGTCGGAGCAGGGATTGAACCCACGACCCTTTGCATGCAAGGCAGACATGCTAACCACTGCTCCACGTGGCAAACAAATGTATGTTTCTGTTAAATAATGTTATGTTTGCATGGGCTCGTGGGCGCTGCAAACTATGCTATATAAATGTAACTTAAAACGATAATTATCTACTGGTGACTATAACAGCTACGTAGCCCAGTGGATAGTGTGTTGGCTTACAAACTGTATGGTCCTCGGTTCGATTCTCCGTGCAGGCGAAAGGTAAAATGTAAAAAATTTATAAAAGTGATTAATTTCTTCAACATTATTTGTATTACAGAGAAAGGTGCCAATAACTAAAAAATTTCGTGGAAGTGAAAATTACGAGTATGTTAGGGAATGAGCACAATCGCGTTTGGGAAAAATTCTTCCAAGCATATAATATTTTTGGCTCAAAATGCTTCCAAACATATAATATGTTCACATAAAACAAACATATTAATGTTTCGGCAGTATGCAATAATATATGTGCTTCCTGCAAAATATGTTTGGAACATATGTTAAAGAAGCGATTTTTTTTGAGGGTGAGGGAATTGACATCATTAAGTTACTGAAAAGAAAATGCCAGATACCCATCTCGCAAGCCTGACTATACATATATGTTTCAGTGTTGGCCACTACACATTTCCATAGTCTTTAGCGAGATCTGGGAGATTTTAAATAAAATTACAACTCAACAAAAACAACAACATCTGTTTTTATTCATATGACCTCAAGCCGAACTAAACAAATATAATTAAAATTTTATTTCTATGCAAAATTTTGTCAAAATTTTATGTCTATAGAAAATTTTCTCCAATTTTGTTTAGAAAATTTTGTCAAAATATTATTTCTGTAGAAACATTTGTCAAAATTTTATTTCTATAGAAAATTTTGTCAAAATTTTATTTCTATAGAAATTTTTGTCACGTTTCTCCAATTTTTATACCCTCCACCATAGGATGGGGGGTGTATTAACTTTGTCATTCCGTTTGTAACACATCGAAATATTGCTCTAAGACCCCATAAAGTATATATATTCTGGGTCGTGGTGAAATTCTTAGTCGATCTGAGCATGTCCGTCCGTCCGTCTGTTGAAATCACGCTAACTTCCGAACGAAACAAGCTATCGACTTGAAACTTGGCACAAGTAGTTGTTATTGATGTAGGTCGGATGGTATTGCAAATGGGCCATATCGGTCCACTTTTACGTATAGCCCCCATATAAACGGACCCCCAAATTGGGCTAGCGAGGCCTGTAAGAAAAGCAAATTTCATCCGATCCGGCTGAAATTTGGTAGATCCGGCTGAAATTTGGTACATGGTGTTAGTATATGGTCTCTAACAACCATGCAAAAATTGGTTCACATCGGTCCATAATTATATATATATAGCCCCCATATAAACCGTTCCCTCGATTTGGCTTGCGGAGCCTCTAAGAGAAGCAAATTTCATCCCATCCGTCTGAAATTTGGTACATGGTGTTAGTATATGGTCTCTAACAACCATGCAAAAATTGGTCCATATCGGTCCATAATTATTTATAGCCCCCATATAAACCGATCACCAGATTTGACCTCCAGAGCCTCTTGGGAGACCAAAATGTATCTGATTCAGTTGAAATTTGGTACACTGAAAAAAAAGCATACTCGGTTCCAAAGATTTTGTCTTTACTTTAAAAAATTTGGTATTGATTCCGAGCCAAAGAAGCGGAGAATACAAGTAAGGATACTTTTAAGACACAATTCTCTTTTAAATTTGGGTTTTGTGTACTTGCTTCTAGGAAGCAAATTTTAATTTTTCGCTTTCTCAGCTTTTTTTCTTCATATGCTATCAAATTCCTTTAAAAACGAGTTAACGGCAACATTATTTTCTAACTTAGGACTCGACTACCAGTAGAAATTATGCTATGTTTGAAGTAAAAAACTTCTTTAAAATAAAGTTTTGAAAAACATGTCCTATATTTGAACGATTTTTTGCTTTGTAGTCAAGATGCAAAAAGACAACAAATTTAAAGACAATTTCATTAAATTTCAAGAATTTTTCTGAATTATTAAATTCAAGTTGACCTTAGCCTATAAATTTTTTCTTTCATGTTAAGATACCCATTTTTAAGTCAAATCACTTAATTATAAGGACAATATGACTTCATTGAAAAGTTTATCGACTTTTGGACAAGGAAAATAACTTTATTTTAGAGAAATGCGTCTTCTATGCTAAGCTAAATTTGTATTCGTATTTTAAAGACATGAAATCTTTGACCTCACGACAATATTTTTTTCAGTGTACGTGATGTTAATATGTGGCCTCAAAAACCCATTCAAAAATTGGTCGATATCGGTCCATAATTATATATACACGGATGAAAAAGACTGTTTTCATATGTTTGGCTATAAACATTATATGTTTGGAACACAAATTTTTAAACACAATATTTTTGAGTGCAAGCATATAATGTTCATAAACTAGCATAAAATATTTGGGACATATATGTTAATATGTTAGAACATATTATGTTTGGGACATAAAATGTTTGTAAATATAATATGCTTGGATGCAAACATATATTAATTTAGAAATAGCCTATAAACATATATGTGTTTAGTAGCTTGGAGCGCTATTTAACAGGGAGCGATATTGAATTAAGTTGGTGGTTGTTGCTTGTTATTACAAAGTTACCATTTTATTTTTCCTTGGGCAATTGATCAGCTACTTCTTTGATCCTTACAAACTGTGTGGTCCGCTGTTCGAATCCCCGTCCGGCAAAAGGTAAAATTAAAATAAAAAAATCATAAAATTGAATAATTTCTTCTACAATGTTTGTATTAGAGAAAAAGGTGCTAAGAACTGAAAAATCTCGTGGAAGTGAGAAAGATTTCGGGGAATATACAATTGGGCAGAAACAAAATTTTGAGCATTCAGGTCGAAAACCTATGTTGTTGGCACCTATATTACCTGTTTATTTTCATAATTCATTATGATTGTAAATATATAAATAAATAAATAAAATTTTGAGCACAATATTGTTTGGGAGAATTTTTTTAAGCATATAATATTTTTGGGTGCAAAATGCTTCCAAACATATTTTATGGTCACATAATAACATATTGTTTTTTGGAAGACAACATTATTGAATTTGGATGCAAAAATTCAAAATGTTTGGAACTTAGACTACCCAAACATATATTGTTTAGACCAATATGCTTTCAAACATGTTATATATTGGAAGAGATCAAACATATAAATGTTTGGACAATACCCAAAAATATATATGCTTGAAGCAAAATATGTTTGGGAGTATATGTTACAGAAGCGATTTTTTGTGAGCGTGTAGGCACCATATAAACCGATCCCCAGATTTTACCTGCGGAGCACCTTGGAAGAGCAAAATTCTTCCCATTCGGTTGAAATTTGGTACGTGATGTTAGTATAGGGTATCCAACAACCATGCAGGAATTGGTTCCTATCAGTCCATAATAATATATAGCTCCCATATAAACCGATCCCCAGATTTGACCTCCGGTGCCTTTTGGAGAAGCAAAATTCATCCGATCTGGTTGAAATTTGGTACGTGGTGGTAGTATATGATATTTAACAACCATGTGAGTTGAAATTTGTTGATGGCAGTCTTTCGTAGAAGTTTCTACGCAATCCATGGTGGAGGGTACATAAGATTCAACCAGGCCGAACTTACGGCCGTATATACTTGTTTTTTAGAAAATTTTGTCAAAATTTTATTTCTAAGAAAATTTTGTCAAGACGTTATTTCTGTAGAAAATTTTGTCAAAATTTTATTTCTAAGAAAATTTTGTCAGAATTTTATTTCTATACACAATTTTGTCGGGATTTTATTTCTATAGAAAATTTTTGCAAAATGTTATTACTGTAGAAAATTTTGTCAGAATTTTATTTCTATACACAATTTTGTCGGTATTTTATTTCTATGAAAATTTTGTCAAAATTTTATTTCTATAGAAAATATTCTCTAAATTTTATTTCTATAGAAAAATTTGTCAAAATTTTATTTCTATACGAAATTTTATTAAAATTTTATTTCTATAGAAAAATTTCAAAATTTTATTTCTATAGAAAATTTTGCCAAAATTTTATTTCTATAGAAAATTTTTGCAAAATGTTATTACTGTAGAAAATTTTGTCAGAATTTTATTTCTATACACAATTTTGTCGGTATTTTATTTCTATGAAAATTTTGTCAAAATTTTATTTCTATAGAAAATATTCTCTAAATTTTATTTCTATAGAAAAATTTGTCAAAATTTTATTTCTATAGGAAATTTTATTAAAATTTTATTTCTATAGAAAAATTTCAAAATTTTATTTCTATAGAAAATTTTGCCAAAATTTTATTTCTATAGAAAATTTTGTCAAAATTTTATTTCTATAGAAAATTTTGTCAAAATTTTATTTCTATAGAAAATTTTGTCAAAATTTTATTTCTATAGAAAATTTTGTCAAAATTTTATTTCTATAGAAAATTTTGTCAAAATTTTATTTCTATAGAAAATTTTGTCAAAATTTTATTTCTATAGAAAATTTTGTCAAAATTTTATTTCTATAGAAAATTTTGTCAAAATTTTATTTCTATAGAAAATTTTGTCAAAATTTTATTTCTATAGAAAATTTTGTCAAAATTGTATTTCTATAGAAAATTTTGTCAAAATTGTATTTCTATAGAAAATTTTGTCAAAATTTTATTTCTATAGAAAATTTTGTCAAAATTTTATTTCTATAGAAAATTTTGTCAAAATTTTATTTCTATAGAAAATTTTGTCAAAATTTTATTTCTATAAAAATTTTGTCAAAATTTTATTTCTATAGAAAATTTTTATTAAAATTTGATTTCTATAGAAAATTTTGTCAAAATTTTATTTCTATAGAAAATTTTGTCAAAATTTTATTTCTATAGAAAATTTTGTGAATTGTTTTTTCTAAAAAAATTTTTTGTCAAATTTTTTTTTTCTATAGTTTCTACTGCAAATCAGTCGTTGAACTTAACATAGAATCGGTTAGCACTTATTGAAAAGAGACAATTTTACCACCTATGGTATCACAAAGGATTGATTGTTTTTGAGCGAGCCTAAAAATATGGACGCTACTATAGCTAGAAACAGAAGAAACACAACTCTAATCAATGTACTATCCCCAATATTCATCTTGGAATAATTGGATATTTATACACTGGACAATATTTATTCTACATTATGAAGGTATGAAGAGCAATTTGAAAAACAAAAATCGACAGATGTTGTAGCCTCTTCTTCAACCTAAACCCAACAGGTAAATGCGTAAAAACTTCATGATTAAATTTGCAGGTGTTGTCATCTGTTTGTGAGCTGCTTTTCTTGGTTAAGGCTGACATGTTATGCTAGCTGACTATGAAGGCAATGTGAGAAATCCTGCATATATTGGATAGACGAAAAGATCTTTTCGTATTTTGTCAATAGAAGTCGTTGTGGTCGTGAAACTTCAGTGCTACACTGTTAGAAAAATATGTTTTTCATATGTCCCGATATAAACAAAATGTGTTTCGGGCACAATTTTTAAACACAATATATTTAAGTGCAAACATGTAATGTTCCTAAACTAACACAAAATGTTTGGGACACATATGTTAATATGCTACAATATATTATGTTTTTTTTTTTTTTTTTTTTTTTTTTTGTCGTGTTTATTTATTCAAAATTAACTATATAATATATAACTACAATAAACAATAGTATATAATATTTAGTCTCTTAATACTTAGTCCCCTAGTCGGGCTCTCGAGTACAATAATTATTGTTGAACTTTTTATTTGAAAATTTATGATATTAGTTTTATTCTTTCATGTTAGTAAATCTATTGCAAATTTTTTGTAATGAAAAGTAATTGCAAAAAACATCACGTTTAGATTTATTTTTAAAGGTTAAGTCAGAAGTTTAAAAGCAAAGGATTTAAAATATAAATTTTAATTCATTAGCCACCAGTACTGTTTTGGTACAGGTTTATTAGAGGAAAGTAGGTATCTATTTGATATGCTAGTGCTGAATCTTAAGTTATTGTCTGAATAGTTTGTACAATCAATAGCTTTGATGTTGGCCCTTCTATAACGGTGATAAAACACAGGAAAGGCACTTTCTTTCTGAATGATCTTTTTTTTATCGAGGTATAAAAAAGCCTCAGGCGGGACCCATCCTTTACTTGACGTGTCTACAATATATCTTTCATCCGCATAATATGGCGCCAATATCAAATTATTCGTAGTACATGAAGTGCATCTTACAATGTAATTTCTGATCAGATGAATAATAAAATTGTCTATCCTTACTACATTCGCTTCATCATAAAGCTTTTTATTTGATATGTATTTTGTGTAGTCGCTGTGTGCTGACCTAAATAAAGAAGTGCAAGCTCTTAGACATTTTCTTTCGAAAACTCGTATCCTTTCCATATAGGATGGACATATATTAAACCAGATAGGACTTCCATATGAAATAATTGGTCTAATTAAAGATTGGTACATAATAATTTTAATGTGTGTGGTAATATATCTTGAATAAAATAGTCCCTTATATAGGAAAAATGCATTTCGAGCCTTTGTTAAAATATTGTTGACATGGTCGTTAAAATATAGAAAATTGTCCAAATAGATTCCTAGATATTTTACTGATTGTTTGACTGGGATTTTAGTGTCACACAATTCCGATATTATTCCAAATTTTCTCCAGTTTCTTCTGATATCATTATTACATTTGGTCACTGGCGGTCTAAATAAAATAGTCTCACATTTATTTATATTAATTTTCATTTTCCAATCCAGAGTAAATTGTTCTACTTTATTAAAAATTACTTGCAAATTCGTATTTATTCTATTTATAGAATTATCTGCATGATAAATAATAATATCATCAGCAAAAGATATCATATTTTCAACTTTTTCCATTAAATCCAGTAAATATAAATTAAAGAGTATTGGGGAGTTGACGGTTCCCTGTTGTAAACCATTAATTATGCTAAATGATTTACTGCTTTTATGGTTACCATTATGTATCTCAAAGGATTTCCCATTTATCATATTATAAATTAGAATAATCTGAGCTTGTGTGAAGCCGTAGTTCTTAAGCTTAAATATTAGACCTGGAATCCAGACATTATCAAATGCCTTTTCCATATCTATCAAGCATGCACCTGTGTACATCTTATTATTCCAATTCCAATTAATGAACGATGTTAATAAATGAACTGCGTTAATAGTTGAATGTTTGAATTTGAAACCGAACTGTCTTTCACTTAAAATTTCATGATCAATACAGAATTTATTTATACTATTGTTAACGCAGCATTCGAAGATTTTACTAATATTCGGAAGAAGACTAATGGCTCTAAAATTTCCGAGTTTCGAAGTGTCCTTATCTTTTTTTGGTAAAATAACTACTTTAGCTTTCTTCCATTGAGATGGAAAATACGAATTATTTAACATATTATTGAAAAGACAACAATACTCCAAAACTAAACATTCTGGAATATTCTTCAGAACTATATTTGGAACGTTGTCAAATCCTGATGAAAGTTTAGGTCTAAGACCATTAAAAATTCCAAAGATCTTATCTCTTGTAACAAAGTAGTTGCCAGCTTCTGACTCCTCTAAATTATTTGCTCTCTTTTCATCTGAAAAAGTTGTAACAGTACAATTTCTATATTCAAAATTATTCTTAATTTCTAAGAATTTCCTAAAAAACTCGTCTACTTGCACTTGCAAGCAATTTGTTGAATCAATATCTTTGTATGAGTGGACACTTTCTAAATAAGCACCAATTGTGTCAAGGATAATAATGATAATTCATAATTCATGCCCCAAATATATTATGTTTGGGGCATGAATGTTTCATAAAAATAATATGTGTGAATGTATACATATATAAATTTACACATTTCGAGTAAAAATATATATGTTGTGATACTTTATTCAGAGAGCGACAGAGAGAGAGAGTTAGTATAGAGAAAGGAATAGAGATGGAAACCGGGAGGGTTGAATAAAAAGATATCAACATAACACAGCGAGAATGAAATGAGAGCAATTTCTGTGAAACCGCTTATATGTTGTTTCGGAAAACTGTTTCATGATAAGGCCAACAATTTAATATGCTTAAGTCTAAATATTATTTAATTTGAATATTAGAATGAGTATTCGGAATAAAGAGAATAGACATTCGGAACCAAGAGAATAGACATTTGAAAAAAACAGCATATTTGTATTACAGAAAAAGATGCGAAGAACTCAAAAATTTCGTGGAAGTGAAAATTATGTGAGGGAATGAGCACAATCTTCTTTGAGGATTCTTCCAAGCATATACTATTTTTGGACTCAAAATGCTTCCAAACATATAATATGCTCACATAAAACAAACATATTAATGTTTCGCAGTATCCAATAATATATGTGCTTCCTGCAAAATATGTTTGGAACATATGTTAGAGAAGCGATTTTTTTGTGCAAAATTTCAAATAAATCGGAGCAAAAAATTAGCCTCTGTGGTCATATGAATGTAAATCGGGCGAAAGCTTTATATGGGAGCTATATCTAAATCTGAACCGATTTCAACCAAATTTGGCACGCGTAGCAACAATGCTAATTCTACTCCCTGTGCAAAATTTCAACTAAATCGGAGTTAAAAATTGGCCTCTGTGGTCATATGAGTGTAAATCGGGCGAATGATATATATGGGAGATATATCTAAATCTGAACCGATTTCAACCAAATTTAGCACGCATAGCTACAATGCTAAGTCTACTCCCTGTGCAAAATTTCAACTAAATTGGGGTAAAACTCTGGCTTCTGGGACCGTATTAGTCCATATCGGGACTAATTGCGATTGGACTAAAACTGCGACCTAGACTTTGATTACAAAAATGTGTTCACGGACAGACGGACAGACGGACAGACGGACATCGCTATATCGACTCAAGAGCCCACCCTGAGCATTTTTGCCAAAGACACCATATGTCTATCTCGTCTCCTTCTGTGTGTTGCAAACATATGCACTAACTTATAATACCCTGTTCCACAGTGTGGAGCAGGGTATAAATATCCTAAAGCCTACACGGAAAAAAATATTTCCCCTTAAATAAAATACCGCTTTCATTTGGCTGTAAAAAAGGTTATTTGGAAGACAATTATAGGATTTCCTATCAAAATGTTTAAAGTTTATTTTTTTTATAGAATGTGAAACTAATTTAATAAACACTAGTCCAATAAAACTATTTTTCGCTCCTTGTATCTTCCAGCCAGTGTTGCCAATTTAAATTAAATCCCCAATTTAAATTAAAATAACTCAAAAAAAAAAATCCCTATAAATTTTTGATAAGTTTTTGTGGAAAATATAAAGATATAGACTGCTCTGTAGAAAATCAGAAATAAATCAGTAAACATTGAAAGATATACAATTTTTGTCATACCATCTTGTGGACTGCAGTAAGATCAAGATCGAAACACAGGAGACCAGTTATCGTCTTCCAAATGCTCGACTTAAAAAAAATTGAAGTTCGCTCACCATGTCAACGAAAAGTTACTCAAGTAATAAAATTGGTTGGTCGATCAGAGTGAAGATGAATCATATTCAGGATTTGTAAATTAATGGGATATATTGTCCAAATCGGTGAAGAACACTGACAGCCAACATTTAGGCCCGAGTCCTCATGAAATGATTTCAAAATTATAGTAAAATGTCTTAGTCAATCTGAGTACACTTATAAATTAGCGCTTGCGCCACCGAAATTAAGTTATGGGCCCGTTTCTACTCCAAATTTCCCAGTCCATTTGCATGTCATTGTATGCCGTGGAATAAAGAGGAGTAAAGTTTTCTTTTTTTTAATTTTACGACTCACTCTGCTTCTTTATACCCTGCTCCACACTGTGGAACAGGGTATTATAAGTTAGTGCATATGTTTGCAACACCCAGAAGGAGACGAGATAGACACATGGTGCCTTTGGCAAAAATGCTCAGGGTGGGCTCTTGAGTCGATATAGCGATGTCCGTCTGTCCGTCTGTCCGTGAACACATTTTTGTAATCAAAGTCTAGGTCGCAGTTTTAGTCCAATCGACTTCAAATTTGGCACAAGTATGTATTTTGGCTCAGAATAGATCCCTATTGATTTTGGAAGAAATCGGTTCAGATTAAGATATAGCTCCCATATATATATTTCGCCCGATATGGACTTATATGGCCCCAGAAGCCAGAGTTTTACCCCAATTTGCTTAAAATTTTGCACAATAAGAACAATTAGTGCTATAGTCATGTGAGCCAAATTTTATTGAAATCGGTTCAGATTTAGATATAGCTCCCATATATATCTTTCACCCGATATGGACTAATACGGCCCCAGAAGCCAGAGTTTTACCCCAATTTGGTTGAAATTTTGCACAGGGAGAAGAATTAGCATTGTAGCTATGCGTGCCAAATTTGGTTGAAATCGGTTCAGATTTAGATATAGCTCCAATATATAGCTTTCGGCCGAATTACACTCATATGACCACAGAGTCCAATTTTTTGCTCCGATTTAGTTGAAATTTTGCACAGGGAGTAGAATTAGCATTGTAGCTATGAGTGCCAAATTTGGTTGAAATCGGTTCAGATTTAGATATATCTCCCATATATAGCTTTCGCCCGATTTACACTCATATGACCACAGAGGCCAATTTTTAACTCCGATTTTGTTGAAATTTTGCACAGGGAGTAGAATTAGCATTATTGCTATGCGTGCCAAATTTCGTTGAAATCGGTTCAGATTTAGATATATCTCCCATATATAGCTTTCGCCCGATTTACACTCATATGACCACAGAGGCCAATTTTTAACTCCGATTTTGTTGAAATTTTGCACAGGGAGTAGAATTAGCATTGTTGCTATGCGTGCCAAATTTCGTTGAAATCGGTTCAGATTTAGATATAGCTCCCATATATATGTTTTTCTGATTTCGACAAAAATGGTCAAAATACCAACATTTTCCTTGTACAATCGCCACTGCTTAGTCGAAAAGTTGTAAAAATGACTCTAATTTTCCTAAACTTCTAATACATATATATATCGAGCGATAAATCATAAATAAACTTTTTCGAAGTTTCCTTAAAATTGCTTCAGATTTAAACGTTTCCCATATTTATTTTTTACTAACATTGTGTTCCACCCTAGTGCATTAGCCGACTTAAATCTTGAGTCTATAGATTTTGTAGAAGTCTCTCAAATTCTGTATGTATTTGGGACAAACCTTTATATATAGCCCCCCAACACATTTAACGGATGTGGTATGGTATCGAACATTTAGATCTACAAAGTGGTGCAGGGTATAATATAGTCGGTCCCGCCCGACTTTAGACTTTCCTTACTTGTTTTAATAATGTAAATCGTTATGGTAAACCTGAATTATTATACTGAACCGATTTCGAAAAAATCCACAAAACAAATCCCCAAATACATAGACATTTCCCACCGAATCCCAATCTCAAAAATTTCGTCACCATCCACGAAAAATATCCCCAATTGGGAGGAAGATCCTCAATCGTGGCGACACTGAGTCTAGCAGTTCTATTTATAGACCAGATTGTTGAACACACACGCGCGCATATTAAAAGAGACTTAATGTAAGGAAAGTAAATCACTTTAGTTGCTTCTGTTCTCACAAAAGACGTATCAAATACAACTTTGGGAAATGAAAATTAAATAATTTTATTTATATTTCAATAATTTGCACAAGATTTCCAAACAATATTTGACATTGCATACAACCAAAGAAAAAATACTTTTCTCCGGAACGAAATTTTCGACAAAGGAAATTCTAGCAAATAAAGCCGTAATTATGACAAACGATAAAACGATTATATCCAATCTTTTTTATTTGTTGTTAAAGAAAATTTATTAGCTTCAAAAGAAAAATTTGTCTAAAATTTAGTTCGTTGGAAAGAACATTTTTTGCCATATTTACGACATGAAGTCAGTAAAACACAGTCACGGTTATAAACGAAAACGCATCTGAAATATAGAAGACAAACCTCCGATTTTATTTCATGAACCACATAACACTTGAATAAATTATCCAAAGTTAAAATATTTTCCAATAAATGAATCTTCTATAATGGCTGCGACAGTCTCATCATACACGAAAACATTTTTTCGTCTACCCAATATGCTTGCGTTGTGAATTGCTCGAATACTTATATGACATATGTTGAGAGATTGTTGAGTCCTTGTGATTGGTTTATTTAGTGGCTCCACAATGGAGACCAATTTACAGACATGATAATAACTTTTAATACCTCTTTTTTCATACAACGTCTTCGCAATGCTCCAAATACATAACCCTATCGAAGTAAACATGATTCAATCATCGAAGAACTTCAGATAAATTTTCATTGGAATAAATGATGCATAAATATTGGCCCAATCATTTGGTTTTACGTCCGTCGTGCTCCAATTTTGTTTTTTTAATTTCTCATAATTACTGTGTAAGACACTCTTATCCATGAAGTTTATATGAACGCAAGACAGTGATGGCTTTCACACTTGTGCTTTACTACTGATTTTTTGTTTAGCAAAGTGCTCATAAGGAATCACGTGGATCTCATATTACCCTAGGCAACCAAAATTATTCCTTTTTATATGTGTTTTCCATTTCTATTTTGCTGTGATAACATAAACTACAAATATGCAAACAATAATGGATTTTATACCACAGTTTTTATACCCACCACCATAGAATGGTGACGGGGGTATAATAAGTTTGTCATTCCGTTTGTAACGCATCGAAATATCGATTTCCGACTATATAAAGTATATATATTCTTGATCAGGGAGAAATTCTAAGACGATATAACGATGTCCGTCTGTCCGTCTGTCTGTCTGTCTGTCTGTCTGTCTGTCTGTCTGTTGTAATCACGCTACAGTCTTCAATAATGAAGCAATCGCGCTGAAATTTTGCACAAACTCGTCTTTTGTCTGCAGGCAGGTCAAGTTCGAAGATGGGCTATATCGGTCCAGGTTTTGATATAGTCCCCATATAAACCGACCTCCCGATTTGGGGTCTTGGGCTTATAGAAATCGTAGTTTTTATCCAATTTGCCTGAAATTAGAAATGTAGAGGTATTTTATGACCATAAAGGGGTGTGCCAAAAATGGTGAGTATCGGTCCATGTTTTGGTATAGCCCCCATATAGACCGATCTCCCGATTTTACTTCTTGGGCTTATAGAAACCGCAGTTTTTATTCAATTTATCTGAAATTGGAAATCTAGAAGTATTGTAGGACCACAAATACGTATGCCAAAAATTGTGAGTATCGGTCCATGTTTTGGTATGGTCCCCATATAAAAGGACCTCCCGATTTGGGGTCTTGGGCTTATAGAAACCGTAGTTTTTATCCAATTTGTCTGAAATTGGAAATCTAGAGGTATTTTAGGATCATAAAGAGGTGTGCCGAAAATGGTAAGTATCGGTCCATATTTGGTATAGCCCCCATATAGACCGATTTCCCGATTTTAATTCTTGGGCTTCTAGAATCCGAAGTTTTTATCCTATTTGCCTGAAATTGGAAATCTAGTGGTATTTTAGGACCATAAAGAGGTGTGCCGAAAATGGTGAGTATCGGTCCATATTTTGGTATAGCCCCCATATAGACCGATCTCCCGATTTTACTTCTTGGGCTTATAGAAACCGCAGTTTTTATTCAATTTACCTGAAATTGGAAATCTAGAGGTATTGTAGGATCACAAATACGTGTGCCAAAAATTGTGAGTATCGGTCCATGTTTTGGTGTTGTCCCCATATAAAACGACCTCCCGATTTGGGGTCTTGGGCTTATAGAATCCGTAGTTTAAATACAATTTGTGTGAAATTGGAAATTTATAGGTATTTGAGGACCATAAAGGGCTGTGCCAAAAATGGTGAGTATCGGTCCATGTTTTGGTATAGCCCCCATATAGACCGATATCCCGATTTTACTTCTTGGGTTTCTAGAATCCGTAGTTTTTATGCGATTTGCCTGAAATTGTAAATATTATTTTAGGCTCCCAAAAACGTGTATCGGATTAAGTTTTTATCGGTCCTTTTGGTAATGCCTCCATATAGACCGACTTCATTTCTTGAGGGTATAGAAGGCCCACTGATCATGAAAATTGCTTGAAACTCAATGTAAAATATTACGATTTCAGATACTTCTCGGGTGAAAATCTACAGATTTAAGATTTCAAAGCAAGACGTTATTTTATAATTTTCTTGCACACTTACAAGAGATGTTAATGATTCCTCTAAAACTCAAACAAAAATGGTTCTTATAAATCCAGAATCTGATATAGTCCTCATAGGTGAAATCTTTAAATTTATCTTCGGGAAGTGTCCTCAAGTCCTCAATCCCTCCTGAAATTTCAAAGGAAACCCTAATATTTGGTTCATGGTGGTGGGTATTTAAGATTCGGCCCGGCCGAACTTAGTGCTGTATATACTTGTTTGTTTTTTGTTTTCCACGAAAGCAAATAAACTAGAAATTTTTGCAGATTATAATGATAGGTAAAATAATAATTGGTTTATTAGGTTTCCTCGCTTGGAAAATCCTTTTGATTTTCTATAGAAATAAAATCTTGGAAAAATTTTCTATAGAAATACAATTTTGCAAAAATTTTCTATAGAAATAAAATTTTGTTGTTGTTTTTTATTTCAGCTTAAAACCATACATTGACTAAACTACAAGTGTAGCTTAACCAACAGAGGAAAAGAATGTTTGTCAAATTTATTTGGGCAAAGTCCTATAGACTGCAAGATGGTTGGATGGGCGCACGTTTCGGAATTACCACATTCCTCATCAGCATCTTCTTCTTGCAGCAAAACTATCAACCAATTATCAGAATAAATTCAGACAGTTCATTAAACCCAACAATGAACCACATTTGAACCTTCCGAAAAAAGGTTTTACATGATTATTATGCCGAAATAAATTCGTACAAACATATCTCTTTTTCTTTGCGACCGTCAAATCATCGATTTGAGGAGTGCAGTTGGCTGGGTTTATTTTGAACGTGCTTCCTCTTTTTTCATTCGTTTTGTTTTGTTATTGTTGGTTTCGTTCCTTAATCATTGTTGTTGTTTTTGATTTCAGCTTAAAAGCATGCATTGACTAAACTACAAGTGTAGCTTTACCAACAGAGGAATAGAAATTTTGACAAAATTTTTTATAGAAATAAAATTTTGACAACATTTTCAATAGAAATAAAATTTTGTCATAATTTTTGTATAGAAATAAAATGTTGACATAATTTTTGTATAGAAATAATATTTTGACACAGTTTTCTGTAGAAATAAAATTTTGACAACATTTTCTATAGAAATAAAATTTTCTATAGAAATAAAATTGTGACAAAATTTTCTATAGAAATAAAATTTTGACAAAATTTTCTATGGAAATAAAATTTTGAAAAAATTTTCTATAGAAGTAAAATTTTGACAAAATTTTCTATGGAAATAAAATTTTGACAAAATTTTCTATAGAAATACAATTTTGAGAAAATTTTCTATAGAAATACAATTTTGAGAAAATTTTCAAGAGAAATGAAATTTTGAAAAAACTTCCAGCAAAAAAATTTGGAAGTTCTTCCAAAGGCACAACTTTAAAAGCACTTCCAGAAGATAAACTCCCAATGATGTTCTTTATTTTAACTACCCAGGAAGTTCTTTTAATTCAATTTTTATAACTTGGTTTTTAATACTTTTAATGGATAATTTTAATTTTTTTCTTGTTTCAAATAGGTTAAAAACAGAGTAAGAATTCATAAAATGGTACAAATCATTTAAATTTTGTTGACAAAAATGCTAAATCCAATCTAGAAAAATTGTGAATTATTGAAAATATTTGAGGTCAAACGTTTCCGACAAGCATTAGAACCCGTTAAAAATTATAAAAAATTATAAAAATTATTTATTTGACAAAATATCACAGAATTTTTTTATTTACATCCAAAACATTGAATGCGGTTCACACCTAAAGAAGTGATGCAAATTCAGTGCAACGACTGTTGAAATGGAGGACTTCCGTCCCATGACAAGCCCATGTTAAATTCATCGCTTCTGCGTCAATTTTGTACCACTTCCGGATCCAAAAAGAACATTTTCATTACTTTTTTGGCGACGTTTTTTTTGCTGGGTTTCTAGAGAAATAATATTAAAAAAAACTTTCCATAGATATAAAATTTTGACAAATCTTTCTATAGAAATAAATTTTTGACAAAATTTTCTTTATAAATGAAATTTTGACAAAATTTTCTATAGAAATAATTTTTTGACAAAATTTTCTATAGGAATAAAAATTTTGATAAAATTTTCTATAGGAATAAACATTTTTACAAAACTTTCTATAGAAATAAAATTTTGACAAAATTTTAAATAGAAATAAAATTGACAAAATTTTATATATAACTAAAATTTGGCAAAATTTTATATAGAAATAAAATTCTATAGCAATACAATTTTGACAAAATTTTAATATTTTAATAAAACTTTCCATAGAAATAAAATTTTGACAAATCTTTCCATAGAAATAAATTTTTGACAAAATTTTCTTTATAAATAAAATTTTGACAAAATTTTCTATAGACATAATTTTTTTGACAAAATTTTCTATAGAAATAAAATATTGAGAAAAATTTCTATAGAAATAAATAATTGTAAAAATTTTATATAGAAATAAAATTTTGGAAAATTTTTATAGAAATAAAATTTGATAAAATTTTCTATAGGAATAAAAATTTTTACAAAACTTTCTATAGAAATAAAATTGACAAAATTTTATATAGAAATAAAATTGACAAAATTTTATGTAGAAATAAAATTGACAAAATTTTATATATAACTAAAATTTGGCAAAATTTGTTATAGAAATAAAATTCTATAGCAATACAATTTTGACAAAATTTTCTATAGAAATAAAATTTTGAGAAAATTTTCTATAGAAATAAAATTTTGAAAAAAAAAAACATTCTATAGAAATAATATTTTGAAACAAAAAAAACTTTCTATAGAAATAAAATTTTGACATAATTTTTGTACAGAAATAAAATTTTGACATAATTTTTGTATAGAAATAAAATTTTGACAACATTTTCTATAGAAATAAAATTTTCTATAGAAATACAATTTTGAGAAAATTATCAATAGAAATTAAAATTTGAAAAAACTTTCTATAGAAATAATATTAAAAAAAAAACTTTCCATAGATATACAATTTTGACAAATTTTTCTATTAAAATACATTTTTGACAAATCTTTCTATAGAAATAAATTTTTGACAATTTTCTTTATAAATAAAATTTTGACAAAATTTTCTATAGAAATAACATTTTGACAAAATTTTCTATAGAAATAATTTGTTGACAAAATTTTCTATAGAAATAAAATTTTCTATAGGAATAAAAATTTTGTTAAAATTTTCTATAGGAATAAAAATTTTTACAAAACTTTCTATAGAAATAAAATTTTGACAATATTTTATATAGAAATACAATTGACAAAATTTTATGTAGAAATAAAATTATGTAGAAATAAAATTTTCCCAAATTTTTTATAGAAATAAAATTCTATAGCAATACAATTATATTATTTTCTATAGAAATAAAATGTTGAGAAAATTTTCTATAGAAATCAGTTTTTGAGCAGATTTTCTATAGAAATAAAATGTTGATGCTATAGAATCAAATTTTTTTGTTCAATCAAGAGTAATTTAATGCCAGTAAAAGTCCATAGTCTTAGTGTACAGAAAAAAAATAACTTATATAGCGAAACATTTGGATCCACGGGCCACCATCCTTAGTACAAAGCCCCTATGTCACCTATGAGTCACTGACATTTTTCACAGTTACCTGTGAAAAGGCAATGGGGGACCCAGAAAACAATGGCCATTAAGCCAATGGCTTAAATAGTCAGTTTTGCTTAGCCAGCACATTAAGAATAAGCCAGAAAATTGCCAATGTGACAATGGGGAAACAGAATGACCATAGAATATATGGAATCATGATCATGATTCTCCTCTTTTCTTCCATAGACTGGGAACAACTTGAATTATAGATGGGGATATAAGCAATGGGTGGGACCAAGGGGAGAGGCAGGACACCATAACGACGCCGAATACATTAAATCTATAGCATAGCAATAATGATGATTACCAGGATGACTATGTTGACAATTTAGCCCAAACTTCTATAAAAATGGGGGAAGCCTAATACCTTCACAGGCAGTGGTAAACATTTATTTGTTCAATTCCCTGGACTATTTTTTTTGTTTTGGTTACAAAGAACACATTTATATTTCATACCTGCATGTGAATGAACTTAAAATTTTTAATTTTTCAGACGTAATACAAAATTGTTGTTTTTGAAAAAACAGTAACAATAATCTAAAGCTAAAATAAAAAAATATCCATTTACTCAAAAAAAAAAAAAAACTAGTTGAAAAATCAAAAACAAATTGTAGTCGTGGGTGACTTTAATTTAATTGGATTTAATTTAGTTTTAATTTTAATTTTAATCTTAATCTTTTTAATTTCAATTTTAATTTTAATTTTAATTTTAATTTTAATATTAATTTTAATTTTAATCTTAATCTTTTTAATTTTAATTTTCATTTCGAATTTCATCTTTATTAGCATTTCAAACATTTTTAGTCATATGCAAGACAATTGAATTGTTCAATTTCGAATGATTACGAGACTATACAGCTGCGATAACTTCTTCAACAAATCATTCTATGTCAAGAGACCACAGACACTCCAAAAAACGAGATCAATGGCAAAAAATCCAAGACAAGAAGTTAAGAAACTTAAAGATCTTTAAGCATTCACTCAAAAGCAACATCATTTCACAAAACAAAACCCCAAAGATCGACAGACAGACAGACAGACATTGAGCCGTCCAGACAGGCAACCAGATAAACAGGTAACGAAAGCAAAATTAAAGTGGAAATGGTCACATATAACCAGCCGTTTATCATTATGATGATTACGATGATAATGAAACAAACGAATGATGGTGTGGCGGTGTTGCCGACTATAGTATTGTCATCAGACATGTGTTGGGACCATTTCTTTGGTCATTTTGGAGCGGTTAGTGGAAATAGTTGTCGTCCAAGTTATAGTGCATGTACCACCATGTAATCGAAACCATTTCACCTCGATTTCATGCGATCTCATCAAACGCACGGGTGGGATAGAAGCAGGAGATATATTCTAAGAAGGTGTTATACAAATACGAGAGGAATATATTAAATTAAATAGTGTTATATATATATACGCGATAGACACATGGTGTCTTTGGCAAAAATGCTCAGGGTGGGCTCCTGAGTCGATATAGCCATGTCCGTGAACACATTTTTGTTATCAGAGTCTATGTCGCAGTTTTAGTCCAATCGACTTCAAATTTAGCACAAGTATGTGTTTTAGCTCAGAATAGAAACCTATTGATTTTGGAAGAAATCGGTTCAGATTTAGATATAGCTCCCATATATATTTCGCCCGATATGGACTTATATGGTCCCAGAAGCCAGAGTTTTACCCTAATTTGCTTAAAATTTTGCACAAGAAGAACAATTAGTACTATAGTCAAGTGTGCCAAATTTTATTGAAATCGGTTCAGATTTAGATATAGCTCCCATATATATCGTTCGCCCGATATGGACTAATACGGTCCCAGAAGCCAGAGTTTTTCCCCAATTTGGTTGAAATTTTGCATTAGGTGTACAATTAGTAGTGTAGTCAAGTGTGCCAAATTTTATTGAAATCGGTTCAGATTTAGATATAGCTCCCATATATATCGGTCGCCCGATTTACACTCATATGACCACAGAGGCCAATTTTTTTGCTCCGATTTAGTTGAAATTTTGCACAGGAAGTAGAATTAGCATTGTTGCTATGCGTGCCTAATTTGGTTGAAATCGGTTCAGATTTAGATATACCTCCCATATATAGCTTTCGCCCGATTTACACTCATATGACCACAGAGGCCAATTTTTAACTCCGATTTAGTTGAAATTGTGCACAGGGAGTAGAATTAGCATTGTAGCTATGCGTGCCAAATTTGGTTGAAATCGGTTCAGATTTGGATATAGCTCCCATATAAATGTTTTTCTGATTTCGACAAAAATGGTCAAAATACCAAAATTTTCCTTGTAAAATCGCCACTGCTTAGTCGAAAAGTTGTAAAAATGACTCTAATTTTCCTAAACTTCTAATACATATATATCGGGCGATAAATCATAAATAAACTTTTTCGAAGTTTCCTTAAAATTGCTTCAGATTTAAACGTTTCCCATATTTTTTTACTAACATTGTGTTCCACCCTAGTGCATTAGCCGACTTAAATTTTGAGTCTATAGATTTTGTAGAAGTCTATCAAAATCTTCCAGATCGAGTGATATTTAAATGTATGTATTTGGGACAAACCTTTATATATAGCCCCCAACACATTTGACGGATGTGATATGGTATCGAAAATTTAGATCTACAAAGTGGTGCAAGGTATAATATAGTCGGCTCCGCCCGACTTAGACTTTCCTTACTTGTTTTCTATCCGATTTGCCTAAAATTTGATATATAGAAATATTTTAGAACCATAAATAGCTGTGCCGAAAATTGTCCCTATTGGTCCATGTTTTGTTTAGCCCCCATATAAACCGATCTCCCGATTTTACTTCTTGGGCTTCTAGAAACCGTAGTTTGCCTGAAATTTTAAATCTAGAAGTATTTCAGTACCACAAATAGGTGTAGCGAAAATGGGGTGTACCGATCCATGTTTTGGTATAGCCCCCCATATAGACCAATCTCCTAATTTTCCTTCTTGCGCTTCTAGAGGCCGTATTTTCAATTCGATTTTTCTGAAATTTTAAATCTAGAGGTATTTCAGTACCACAAATAGGTGTAGCGAAAATGAGGCGTATCGGTCCATGTTTTGGTGTAGCCCCCATATAGGCCGATCGGTTCTTGAAACTGATTTACCTGAAATTTTAAATCTAGAGGTATTTCAGTACCTCAAATAGGTGTAGTGAAAATGGTGCTTATCGATCCGTGTTTTGGTATAGTTTTTATTGGTCCATTTGCTAAGGCCTTCATATAGACCGCTGTCACTTCTTGAGGGTATAGAAGCCGCACTGATCATGAAAATTGCATGAAACTGAAGCAAAATTTCCAGATTTTATTTCTTCTAATGGGGGTAAAAATCTACAGATTTTGGTTTTCAAATCAAGGCGTTATATGAGACAAAGTTTCACTCCGATTTACTTGAATTTACATTCTTACGGTGCATATAGAGAAAAAAATTCACGAAAATTTTTCCAATTAAAATTTTAATTGAGTTTTAAATAATATTAAATTAAAAATTTAATTGATTCAACAAATTTTTTAATTGAAACAAAAATCAATCACAAAATTAGTAGTATCAATTAATTTTTTAATTGGATTTAATTGGTTTTTTTAATTGACCTTCAATTCATTTTTTAATTTATACTATCATTTCTGTGATTGAAAATATTTCAATTAAAAAATTAATTGGTTCAATTAATTTCGTGATTGATTCAGAAAAAAAATTTTTTGTGAACCGAGTTTGTTTGAAATCGGTTCAAATTTAGATATAACTGTCATATATATCATATGGCCGATTTGCACTTATATGGCCCTATTATGAAACCACAAAAATATTAACGTAGTATTAAAGATTACCCAACCTAATTATACCCTTCACCACTACTGTGGTACAGGGTATAATAAGTTTGTGCATTTGTATGTAACGCCAAGAAGGAAAATCTGAGACCCATCGTTTAGTATACCGATAGTCTTAGAATTAAATTCTGAGTCGATTTAGCGATGTCCGTCTGTCTGTCTGTCCGTCTGTTTGTCTGTTGGTGTATTTGTGTGTGCAAAGTACAGCTCGCAGGTTTAGTCCGATTGTCCTAAAATTTGGTATAGGGTCCTGTTTCGGCTCAAAGACCAAAGATCCCTATTGGTTTTGGAAAAAATCAGATTTAGATATAGCTGCCATATATATTTTTCACCGATCTGGTCATAATTGGCGTGTATATAAACCGATCTTCCTCAAATTCCGTACATCCGAATATTTTATGTGTCTCGAAAAACTTGCAAAATATCATCCAAATCGGTTCAGATTTAGATATAGCTCCCATATATAGCTTTCGCCCGATTTACACTCATGTGCCCACAGAGACCAATTTTTTGCTCCGATTTAGTTGAAATCTTGCACAGGGAGTAGAATTAGCATTGTAGTTATGCGTGCCAAATTTGGTTGAAATCGGTTCAGATTTAGATATAGCTCCCATATATAGCTTTCGCCCGATTTACACTCAAATGACCACAGAGGCCAATTTTTTGCTCCGATTTAGTTGAAATTTTGCACAGGGAGTAGAATTAGCATTGTTGCTATGTGTGCCAAATTTGGTTGAAATCGGTTAAGATTTAGATATAGCTCCCATATATAGCTTTCGCCCGATTTACACTCATATGACCACAGAGGCCAATTTTTAACTCCGATTTTGTTGAAATTTTGCACAGGGTGTAGAATTAGCATTGTTGCTATGCGTGCCAAATTAGGTTTAAATCGGTAGCTCCCATATATATGTTTTTCTGATTTGGACAAAAATTGTCAAAATACCAACATTTTCCTTACACAATCGCCACTGCTTAGTCAAAAAGTTGTAAAAATGACTCTAATTTTCCTAAACTTCTAATACATATATATCGAGCAATAAATCGTAAATAAACTTTTGCGATGTTTCCTTAAAATTGCTTCAGATTTCAATGTTTCCCATATTTTTTTTACTAACATTGCGTTCCACCCTAGTCCATTAGCCAACTTAAATTTTGAGTCTATAGATTTTGTAGAAGTCAAATTCTGTCCAGATCGAGTGATATTTAAATGTATGTATTTGGGACAAACCTTTATATATAGCCCCCCAAACACATTTAACGGATGTGATATGGTATCGAAAATTTAGATCTACAAAGTGGTGCAGGGTATAATATAGTCGGCCCCGCCCGACTTTAGACTTTCCTCACTTGTTTTTAGAATGCGAAATGTACAAAATATTAAGGACAAATTTCTTTAAAATAATGAAATTTAATTTAAAAAAAGTTCATAATCTTCTAATGTGTGTGTCCTAAATTTAATGGAAAAAAGCAAAGAGTAGGAACTTTTCTTTAATTAAAATTCATTATTTCAAAGAAATTTGTCCTCAATAGTGTGTAAATAGCGCATCCTAAAATTTAGGTTGCATAATGTTTTATATCACGTAAATATTTTTTTTCAGTGTGGTTTCATATTTTAATACATTTTGAAATTTCGTAATAACAATTTACTATAGTATTATGCAAATATTCCTTAAAGTAAAGAAACACATTTTTGATTTAAAGAAATCGTCCTTAAATCAACTGAAATATTGAATTTTTAGATTTAAAATAAAGACGCATCAAATATAGGCTAAGAATTTTTTGAGGATTAGCCTCTTTGGTTTAAAGTTTTTTTTTTTTTTTTTTTTTTTTTTTGAATTAAGAAAATATTTTTTACTTGAAGTATCTATTATAATATGGATTTTTAAACTGTTATTTGTTTGCCCGTGAATAGCTTTATTAATATAAATAAATAAATAGAATTGAAAATTCACTAAATGAGATCTGTATCCAAATTTTAATTTTATTGATGCTAGATTTAAATACCAAAATCCTTAAAGGAAGGTCAAAATCTATGGATCCAAGTAAACTTTTTTGCAGAAAAGAATAGAACGAAATGACCTAAGATTTTAAAATAAAAAGTTTTTTTTTTATTGCAACAATAATAATTTTTTGTTGTGAACTTTTGGTTTTTTGTTTTGCGTGTAAGTACCTTTAGGTCAAAATAATTTACAAAATTAATGTTTTTTTTTTCATTAAACTTATGATTTCTTTCTCAGCTAACAATATGGTGGCAAATGTTTGAAACAACATTGTACAACGAATATTGAGCAAATTTTTGCATTAGCTTTCACAGATGTTTGGAAGCTATACTCAAGTGGCCAAAGCAGCATAATAGACGACAATTAACTGTGGCAAACCCTTTCCAAACAGCCTGAGTCTTGTGGTAGAGCGGGAGCAAATTCTAACCCCATATGCTCGCTCATCGGCCTCTATAAAAAGTACTGGAAAGACAAGTCTTTAGGAAATGCTATCAAATGCTTTTTTTTAACCAACAAAAAGAACAACAAGCAATTTTGCTTGCACATTTTATTTAGTTGGTCTAAGAGATGGGTTGCTTGCTCAATACTGGCTATGGATTGTTTCACTTTTGTTGCTGGTTCTTCTTCTTGGTCGTTTTATTGCTGGTCGTTGCACGCTTAGTATGAGAATCCTTTTTTGTTTTTTTTTTCCTCCAAATACTAAGCACCACATGCCCGACCATAATAATGATGATCAACATCATCGAGGTGTTTTTTCTTTCGAATTGTTATTCTTTTGTGGTATTTGTTTTGTTTTTTGTTCGTTTGCGTTTCATTGTTACTCCATCGAAAAGTTTATGCAGTCTCCCTCTTACAGCGTTCCACTGTTGCAAGTGAAGAAGAGGCAACTCGAATGTGGTCTAAACTTTGGCCACAAATCTTCTTGATTCTCCACCATAGTTTTATGGTGGTTCGTAGTGATGATGATGATGGTAGATGTGGCACACTATGCATGATACTTACCTGGTTTGACCAAAAACAAGTAATCTCCCGTACAAAGGTGGAAGTAAGCAATTCATTGAACTTTCGCATGAAATGCTCTCAAGGTTATCAACTCAAGTTTTGTCCAGTACTTATAGAGTTTACCCAGTATACATATGTGCTGGGGGGAAACCATCCTTTCTGGTGGAGTATTTTGTTGTTTGATTTCATTGAATGTACACATGTGATTTGATACGAGATATGACGAATGTTTACGGTCATCTCTAATAGAATCGACTCCATCTGAGTAGGATGGAATCGATTTTATGCAGTTCAACCAAAGAAATTATATTATCAATCAACAATGTCAATTAGATGAAATAAACTTAACGAAAACATAAGTATATATGACTAACAGTTCGAACGGGATGAACCTTAAATACCCAACACCATCACCGAAAAAACTATTGCAAAGAAAATGCATTTCTCTAAGGTAAAGGCAAATTTTTCTATAGAAATAAAATTTTGACAAAATTTTCTACAGAAATAAATTTTTAACAAAATTTTCTATAGAAATAAAAAAATTGACAAAATTTTCTATAAAATAAAATTTTGACAAAAGTTTCTATAGAAATAAAATTTTGACAAAATCTTCTATGGAAATGAAATTTTGACAAAATCTTCTATAGAAATAAAATTTTGTACAGCAATAAAATTTTTACAAAATTTTCTATAGAAATAAAATTCTGATAAAATTTTCTATGAAAATAAAATTTTGACAAAATCTTCTATAGAAATAAAAAAACTTTACAAAATTTTCTATAGAAAAAAAAATTGACAAAATTTTCTTTAGAAATAAAATTTTGACAAAATTTTTGTAGACATAAACAAAATTAACAAAATTTTCTGTAGAAATAAAAAAAAAAATAGAGAAAATTTTCTATAGAAATAAAAAAAATTACAAAATTTTCTATAGAGATAAAATTTTGACAAAATTTTCTATAGAAATAAAATTTTGACAAAAATTATTTTTTTGTGAAATAAAATTTTGACAAAATTTTCTATAGAAATAAAATTTTGACAAAATTTTCTATAGAAATAAAATTTTGACAACATTTTCTATAGAAATAAAATTTTTTACAAAATTTTCTATAGAAATAAAATTTTGACAAAATTTTCTATAGAAATACAATTTTTACAAGATTTTCTATAGAAATAAAATTTTGACAAGATTTTCTATAGAATTAAAATTTTGACAAAATTTTCTATAGAAATGAAATTATGACAAAATTTTCTATAGAAATAAAATTTTGACAAAATTTTCTATGGAAATAAAATTTTTCCAAAATCTTCTATACAACTAAAAAAATGGACAAAATTTTCAATAGAAATAAAATGTTGACAAAATTTTCTATAAAAAAAAATTTTTGACAAAATTTTCTATAGAAAAAAATATTGTGACAAAATTTTCTATAAAAATAAAATAAAATTTTGACAAAATTTTCTATAGAAATACAATTTTGACAAAATTTTCTATAGAAATAAAATTTTGACAAAATTTTCTATAGAAAATAACTTTTGACAAGATTTTCTATAGAACTAAAATTTGGACAAAATTTTCTATAGAAATGAAACTATGACAAAATCTTCTATAGAAATGAAATTATGACAAAATTTTCTATAGAAATAAAATGTTGACAAAATTTTCTATAGAAATACAAAAAAATGGACAACATTTTCTATAGAAATAAAATGTTGACAAAATTTTCTATAAAAATAAAATTTTGACAAAATTTTCTATAGAAAAAAATATTGTGACAAAATTTTCTATAAAAATAAAATACAATTTTGACAAAATTTTCTATAGAAATACAATTTTGACAAAATTTTCTATAGAAATAAACTTTTAACAAAATTTTCTATAGAAATAAAAAAATTGACAAAATTTTCTATAAAATAAAATGTTGACAAAATTTTCTATAGAAATAAAATTTTGACAAAATCTTCTATAGAAATGAAATTTTGACAAAATCTTCTATAGAAATAAAATTTTGTACAGCAATAAAATTTTTACAAAATTTTCTATAGAAATAAAATTCTGATAAAATTTTCTATGAAAATAAAATTTTGACAAAATCTTCTATAGAAATAAAAAAACTTTACAAAATGTTCTATAGAAAAAAAAAATTGACAAAATTTTCTTTAGAAATAAAATTTTGACAAAATTTTTGTAGACATAAACAAAATTAACAAAATTTTCTGTAGAAATAAAAAAAAAATAGAGAAAATTTTCTATAGAAATAAAAAAAATTACAAAATTTTCTATAGAGATAAAATTTTGACAAAATTTTCTATAGAAATAAAATTTTGACAAAAATTATTTTTTTGTGAAATAAAATTTTGACAAAATTTTCTATAGAAAATAAAATTTTGACAACATTTTCTATAGAAATAAAATTTTTTACAAAATTTTCTATAGAAATAAAATTTTGACAAAATTTTCTATAGAAATACAATTTTTACAAGATTTTCTATAGAAATAAAATTTTGACAAGATTTTCTATAGAATTAAAATTTTGACAAAATTTTCTATAGAAATGAAATTATGACAAAATTTTCTATAGAAATAAAATTTTGACAAAATTTTCTATGGAAATAAAATTTTGACAAAATCTTCTATACAAATAAAAAAATGGACAAAATTTTCAATAGAAATAAAATGTTGACAAAATATTCTATAAAAATAAAATTTTGACAAAATTTTCTATAGAAATACAATTTTGACAAAATTTTCTATAGAAATAAAATTTTGACAAAATTTTCTATAGAAATACAATTTTGACAAAATTTTCTATAGAAATAAAATTTTGACAAAATTTTCTATAGAAAACAACTTTTGACAAGATTTTCTATAGAACTAAAATTTGGACAAAATTTTCTATAGAAATGAAACTATGACAAAATCTTCTATAGAAATGAAATTATGACAAATTTTTCTATAGAAATAAAATGTTGACAAAATTTTCTATAGAAATACAAAAAAATGGACATTTTCTATAGAAATAAAATGTTGACAAAATTTTCTATAAAAATAAAATTTTGACAAAATTTTCTATAGAAAAAAATATTGTGACAAAATTTTCTATAAAAATAAAATACAATTTTGACAAAATTTTCTATAGAAATACAATTTTGACAAAATTTTCTATAGAAATAAAATTTTGACAAAATTTTCTATAGAAATACAATTTTGACAAAATTTTCTATAGAAATAAAATTTTGACAAAATTTTCTATAGAAATACAATTTTGACAAAATTTTCTATAGAAATAAAATTTTGACAAAATTTTCTATAGAAATACAATTTTGACAAAATTTTCTATAGAAATAAAATTTTGACAAAATTTTCTATAGAAATAAAATTTTGACAAAATTTTCTATAGAAATAAAATTTTGACAAAATTTTCTATAGAAATACAATTTTGACACAATTTTCTATAGAAATACAATTTTGACAAAATTTTCTATAGAAATAAAATTTTGACAAAATTTTCTATGGAAATAAAATTTTGACAAAATTTTCTATAGAAATAAAATTTTGACAAAATTTTCTATGGAAATAAAATTTTGACAAAATTTTCTATGGAAATAAAATTTTGACAAAATTTTCTATGGAAATAAAATTTTGACAAAATTTTCCATAGAAATAAAATTTTGACTAAATTTTCTATGGAAATAAAATTTTGACAAAATTTTCTATGGAAATTAAATTTTGAAAAAATTTTCTATAGAAATAAAATTTTGATAAAATTTGCTATAGAAATAAAATTTTCTGCGGAAATAAAATTTTGACAAAATTTTCTATAGAAATAAAAATTTTGAAAAAATTTTCTATAGGAATAAAAATTTTGACAAAATTTTCTATAGAAATACTTTTTTAACAAAATTTCCTATAGAAATAAAATTTTGATAAAAATTTCGATAGAAATAAAATTAAAAAAAAAAAAAAAACATTTCTATTAAAATAAAATTTTGAAAACCATTTGTATAGAAATTAAATTTTATTTGTTGTTTTGATCTCATCTTAAAAACCATGTTTGTCAAATTTATTTGGGCAAAGCCCTATAGACTGCTAGATGGTTGGATGGACGCACGTTTCGGAATTACCACATTCCTCATCAGCATCCTCTACTTGCAGCAAAACTATCAACCAATTATCAGAACAAATTCTGGTAGTTCACCAAACCTAAAGTGAACCACACTTGAACCTCCCGAAAAAAGGTTAATGATAGTGGGCTTTTGCCGAAATAAATCTTTGTACAAACATTTCTCTTTTCCTTTGCCACCTTCAAATCATCGATTTGAGTGCAGTTGTTGTTTTGATCTCAGCTTAAAAACCATTGCGTTGACTAAACAAATATGATTGAAGTACAAACCAACAATAACAAAACAAAACATAATTAAATTTTTACAACATTTTCTATACAAATAAAATGTTGACAAAATATTCTATAGAAATAAAATTTTGACAAAATTTTCTATAGAAATAAAATGTTTATAAAATTTTCTATAGAAATAAAATGTTGATAAAATTTTCTATAGAAATAAAATTTTGACAAAATTTTGTATAGAAATAGAATTTTGAGAAAATTTTCTATAAAAATAAAAAATTATGTAAAGTTTCTATAGATTTTTTTTATAGAAATAAAATGTGACAATTTGATGCAAAGCAACAAATTAGGAATTTTTAAATTTGATAGACTTTTGGTAAAATTGTCTTCAAAATTGTGTTAGATTATTTTTGCATGAGGGGCAACTGACTTCAAAGCAAAACAAAACGTTCAAAAATAGGAGATTTGCCATTACTTTATGTTATTTTAAAGAGGTTTTTTTACATAAAGCATATCACAATTTCTACTTGAAGTCGAGTCTGAATTTGGAAATTTAAGTTGTCGTTAACAAGTTTTTAAAGGACTTTGTAAGCGTATTAAGAAAAGTGTCCACAATCTCAAGACAGCGGTTTGCATGGAAAAGGCAAAAATACCGTAAAGCCAGTTTCATGCGACGTGTGATGACTTTGAAGATTGTGTGTTCCGACATTTTTTATATTTTTGAACAATAAACCTAAAAAAATTATATAAATATAGCGCTTTACTTTGTTGCATTAAATAACAGCCACCCCTTGACATAATTCGTTCTTCTTTGTGGTTTACTTGCGAAATTAATTAATCCAATTAATTTTCAATAAATTGTTTAATTAAAAATTTAATTGATTTTTATCGTAAATCTGTAATAATTTTTTAATTGATACAATAAATTATTTAGTTGGACGTTATCTAAATTTTCAATTTCAATCATATCTTGGTTATATTCTTTTTCTTCAGTGAATTATAAGTTATTCATCACTGTGTCCCCAAATCAATATCAATATCAAAATCTTCAAATCCAATTCAACTTTGTTTTGATATATAAACAAACATTAATTGTTTTGGAGGGAAATTGCAGAAATTTATTTTGTTTATTTTACCACCTGCTGTGGCTATGAAAAATTCATTGTAATTAAATTAAAATTTCCCCCATTTCGTGAAATATTTTTCAAATTATTTCACATTGAGAAATACTGAAACATTAAGTGGCTTGCAAAAGTTACCACACCATTGCCACTGGAATATGTCTGGTTTCTGCTTTGCCACACATTTTCCAGTGACTATGGTGTGGATGCGCCGTTTTTTTCCCAGCGACTAATTTTTCCGCTGCAGGTTCATGAACTTTTGATTGGAAATAGTAATGCGTGTCTGGATAGAACTGGCATCATCACCACCATTAAGATAGCTATGTACCATATTTACACATTGGTGCAACATTTACTTTAGAAAAAAAGTTCAAAATACAAAAAAAAAAAACACAAAACAAAATCAAAAAACTAGGGGATTAAGAAGTAATGGGAAAAAAGTGCTTGGACTCGTATATTCTCTATTCCATCAAGAGTTAGTCTATATCGCCAACTATTGCGACTGAGAATGCTAAATGAAGTAATTCCGTATGAAAAGAAATACCCAACAGTCTGGAAACAACAAAATTTTATCTACTAGGTTGCCTTTATCCTCTAAATTGTAAGTTTTCATTAAATGGCAGCAACGTACAAAAACTATAACATTTCAGTGTATATGTTTTGTTATACCTAATAATCTTAGAGGTTTTAAATTAAATTAAAGTAATTTTAATTTTTTTTTTGCGTCACAGTTGACGATACCTGTTAAAAACCCATCCTACCTCAACCCTTTCCACCTCGGAACATGGTAGCCACTCGTGTCAAAATTAATCTACCAAAATTTCAAGAAAATTTTACCAAACGTCTACCAATTAAAAAAAAAATCTTTTTCAAACATTTATTCCAATAGAAAAATTTTTCAAAATTTTATTCCTATAGAAAAGTGTGTCAAAATTTTATTTCTATAGAAAATGTTCTCTAAATTTTATTTTTGTAGTAAATTTTGTCAAAATTTTATTCTATAGACAATTTTGTCAACATTTTATTTCTATAGACAATTTTGTAAAATTTTATTTCTATAGAAAATTTTGTAAAAATTTTATTCCTAAGAAAATTTTTGTCAAAATTTCATTTCTATAGAAAATTTTGTCAAAATTTTATTTCTATAGACAATTTTGTAAAATTTTATTTCTATAGACAATTTTGTCAAAATGTTATTTCTATAGACAATTTTGTCAAATTTTATTTCTATAGAATATTTTGCTAAAATTTTGTTTCTATAGAAAATTTTGTCAAAATTTTATTCCTATAAAAAATTTTGTCAAAAGTTTATATCTATAGAAATTTTTTTTTTCAAAGTTTTTTTTTTCTATAGGAAATTTTGTCAATATTTTATTCCTAAAGAAAATTTTGTCAAAAGTTTATTCCTATACAAAATTTTTGTCAAAATTTAATTTCCATTGAAATTTTTTTCAATATTTTATTCCTAAAGAAAATTTTGTGAAAATTTTATTTGTTTAACTAAACTAATTAATTAAAATAATGTTATAGATGAAATCGCCTCTAAAGAAGCAAAAATTGCGAAATATTAGAAATGATGGATTAAAAATAGATAAAGGAAACTAAGATCTCAAGCTTAATAAAACTATTGACATTTATTAAAAAGAAACAGATCGAATAAAATACCAAGAAACAAAAATTTTATTTCTATAAATGGTGATACGGTCAAAATTTGGTCAATATAAACTTGACGTATTTCTTTCAATTTTGCATTTAAAAAACCTGAACACCCCTCATTTTGAAGGTGTGTGTGTGTAGAATGTTGCTCCTATTTTGATTTTGGAATTCACTCTTCAGTTGTCAAAATGCCGTCCAAGCAAGAAGAGCAGCGTATCAAAATTTTGCTCGCGCATTGCGAAAATCCGAGCTACTCGCACGCAAAGCTGGCAAAATCGCTAAAAGTTGCCAAATCAACCGTTACAAATGTAATTAAAGTATTTGGGGAACGTTTGTCGACAGTCAGGAAGTCTGGATCGGGGGGAAATCGAAAACCGGAAGCCGCTGAGACGACAAAGAGAGTTGCCGGTAGTTTCAAGCGAAACCCTAACCTCTCTCTCCGAGATGCCGCAAATAAGCTGGGTGTATCGTCTACAACCGTGCATCGAGCCAAAAAACGAGCCGGACTATCGACTTACAAGAAGGTAGTGACTCCAAATCGCGATGATAAACAAAATACGACGGCCAAAGTGCGATCCCGGAGGCTGTACACGACGATGCTGACTAAGTTTGACTGCGTGGTAATAGACGACGAAACCTACGTCAAAGCCGACTACAAGCAGCTTCCGGGACAGGAGTTTTATACGGCAAAAGGAAGGGGAAAGGTAGCAGATATTTTCAAGCACATAAAACTGTGAAAGTTCGCAAAGAAATATTTGGTTTGGCAAGCCATCTGTACCTGTGGCTTGAAAAACAGCATTTTCATAGCTTCCGGGACTGTCAACCAAGAAATTTACGTGAAAGAGTGTTTGAATAATCGTCTGCTGCCTTTCCTGAAGAAACACGGTTGTTCCGTACTGTTTTGGCCGGATTTGACATCTTGCCAGTACGGTAAAAAGGCCATGGAGTGGTACGCAGCCAACAACGTGCAGGTGGTTCCCAAGGACAAGAACCCTCCCAACACGCCAGAGCTCCGCCCAATTGAGAAATACTGGGCTATTGTCAAGCGGAACCTAAAGAAGGCCAAAAAAACTGCTAAGGACGAGCAGCAGTTCAAGGCAAACTGGCTTTCTGCGGCGAAGAAGCTGGACAAGGTGGCTGTACAAAATCTGATGGCAGGTGTCAAGCGTGAGGCCCGGCAATTCGGATTTGGAAAAGCGAAAGCCTAACTGAATATTTTTCCTGAATTTTATACTAATTGAACTTGAAAAAGAAATTTAATTTGATTTTTTAATTAAACGATTTCACCGATTTACACGCGTTTTCCCTTGACCAAATTTTGACCGTATCACCCTTTAAGCGGGGGAATTTTGCGATCTTTGCAGTACATGACTAGTTCTGTCTTTGCAGGATTTACTCCAAGACCATTCTCTTTCTCCCATTTCTCAGTCATCCGGAGGGCCCTCGGTATAATATCTCTGATTGTGGATGGGAATTTTCGTAATTAGTTTAAGTTAATTTTATTTATTTATTTATTTTTTATACCCTCCACCATAGGATGGGGGTATATTAACTTTGTCATTCCGTTTGTAACACATCGAAATATTGCTATAAGACCCCATAAAGTATATATATTCTGGGTCGTGGTGAAATTCTGAGTCGATCTAAGCATGTCCGTCCGTCCGTCCGTCCGTCTGTCCGTCCGTCTGTGGAAATCACGCTAACTTCCGAACGAAACAAGCTATCGACTTGAAACTTGGCACAAGTAGTTGTTATTGATGTAGGTCGGATGGTATTGAAAATCGGCCATACCGGACCACGTTTACGTATAGCCCCCATATAAACCGATCCCCAAATTTGGCTTGAGGAGCCTCCCGGAGCAGCAAAATTCATCCGATCCGGTTGAAATTTGGTACCTGATGTTAGTATACGGCCTCTAACAACCATGCAAAAATTGGTCCACATCGGTCCATATTTATATATAGCTCCCATATAAACCGATCCCCAGATTTGACCTCCGGAGCCTCTTGGAGGAGCAAAATTCATCCGATCCGGTTGAAATTTAGTACGTGGTCTTAGTATACGGTCTCTAACATTCATGCAAAAATTGGTCCATGTCGGTCCATAATTATATATAGCCCCCATATAAACCGATCCCCAGATTTGACCTCCGGAGCCTCTTGGAGGGGAAAAATTCATCCGATCCGGTTGAAATGTGGTACATGATGTTATTATACGGTCTCTAACAACCATGCAAAAATTGGTCCATATCGGTCCATAATTATATATAGCCCCCATATAAACCGATCCCCAGATTTGACCTCCGGAGCCTCTTGGAGGGGCAAAATTCATCCGATCCTGTTGAAATTTGGTACCTGATGTTAGTATACGGCATCTAACAACCATGCAAAAATTGGTCCATATCGGTTCATAATTATATATAGCTCCCATATAAACCGATCCCCAGATTTGAACTCCGGAGCCTCTTGGAGGAGCAAAATTCATCCGATCCAATTGAAATTTAGTACGTGGTGTTAGTATATAGTCTCTAACAACCATGCAAAAATTGGTCCATATCGGTTCATAATTATATATAGCTCCCATATAAACCGATCCCCAGATTTGACCTCAGGAGCCTCTTGGAGGAGCGAAATTCATCCGATCCTGTTGAAATTTGGTACATGGTGTTAGTATATGGTATCTAACAACCATGCAAAAATTGGTCCATATCGGTCCATAATTATATATAGCAAAAGTCATCCGATGCGGTTGAAATTTGGTACATTTTGTCAATATATGGCCTCTAACAGCCATGTAAAAATTGGTCAATATCGGTCTTTAGTTATATATAGCCGATGACTTATTACACAAAAA
The DNA here is from genome assembly GCF_050003625.1 of Haematobia irritans. Taxonomy (NCBI): domain Eukaryota; kingdom Metazoa; phylum Arthropoda; class Insecta; order Diptera; family Muscidae; genus Haematobia; species Haematobia irritans. The sequence continues at coordinate 165,360,511 of NC_134400.1, forward strand.
TTGGTCCATATCGCCAAAAATAATCTACCAAAACTTTATTTCCATAGAAAATTTTGTCAAATTTTATTACTATAGAAAGTTGTGTCAAAATTTCATTTCTATAGAAAGTTTTGTCAAACGTTTATTTCTATAGAAATGTTTGTCAAAATTTTATTTCCATAGAAAGTTTTGTCAAAATTTTATTTTTATAGAAAATTTTGTAAAAAATTTATTTCTGTAGAAAATTTTGTCAACATTTTATTTCTATTCAAAATTTTGTCAACATTTTACTTCCATAGAAAATTTTGTCAACATTTTATTTCTATAGAAAATTTTGTCAAGTTTTTATTTCTGTAGAAAATTTTGTCAAAATTTTATTTCTATAGAAAATTTTGTCAAGTTTTCATTTCTATAGAAAATTTTGTCAAGTTTTCATTTCTATAGAAAATTTTGTCAAGTTTTCATTTCTATAGAAAATTTTGTCAAACTATATTATATACGTATTTAATCGGCCTTTTTTTGTTTAATATATACCCCGTATGGGCTAACTTACAATTTAGAAGACAGTGTTAAAAAGTTTTACGATACCTTGCCATCGGCAAGTGTTATCGCAACCCAAGTAATTCGATTGTGGATGACAGCCTTTAGTAGAAGTTCCTACGCAATCCATGGTGGAGGGTACATAAGATTCGGCCTGGCCGAACTTACGGCCGTATATACTTGTTTGTTTTTTAATTTAAGTTTTATTGGTGTTTTGCATACCCATATACCTATTTGTGAACTCTGAATAATTTATTTACACTTCTTTCTATTTCTTTTCAGGTAAGCAAAAATTTATTTCTCACACAGTGCGGAAAGAATGTGTTCATCGCTAGCGTAAGTACCGTTCTATTAAACGATCTTCTAATGGCCAAATCTATTGATGTTTCAAATCATAGGGGGAAATTTTGTTTTGAAAAACATTGATTTTTTAAATTCTATAAGGTTTAACTTTTGTACAAATGTACTTCAAATTGCTTACCAAATTTGTTACCTCCAAGATTATTTGGTACTTAGTCCTTAATTTTTAATTGTGAAAAATAAACTTGTATTTGTGAAATATATACAAGCGCATATACAATGTTTGAAATGCGAATGCGGTTTGTGATGTCATGCATGGCATGTATGTATGTGTGTATAATATACGTGCAAGTGTTCATACAATAATTCGAACAATGACCTCGTTTTGAACAAATAACACAAAGAAATCTGCGAGGGTGCAAACAAATAAAAATATACAAAATAAATGCTTATAAATCATCTGCCGCAAAATTCAATAGCAAGGCAAAATTCAATTATATTTGCTGCATTGGCGGCGGTAACAGTATGAAGTTCACTCCATTCGGTCAAGGATGTTGGTTGTGAAAAGTATGAAATCAATAATAATGGACTACTCGAATTGCATCTGCATTAAAATGATGTAGACATAGCTGAAGTCATAATCAATAAATATGTGATATAATGAAACTGTTGAAGAATTTGCTTTTTATACCCTAAACCACATAGTGGTCAGGTATAATAAGTTTGATCGGCCAAAAAATGTGCCTACCAGAAATATTGCTTTTAGACCCCATAAAATATATACCGATCGACTCAGAATCACCTCCTGAGTCGATCTAGCGCTTGGTGTCCGTCCGTCCGTCTGTCAATGTTTTTGTTGTTCACAGGATTCCGATCGCAATTATTAACCGATTTTGATGAAATTTGGTACAGGGAGTTTTTTGGGCACAAGGACGAATGCTATTGGAAGAAATCGGATCAAATTTAGATATAGCTCCCATATATATGTATCGCCCGATTTCGACAAATGGGGTCACGTTGCGCTTTTTTTTCCAACGGATCGTCACCAAATTTGGCAAAAGGTAATCTTTTCCATCGCCCTTCAAGTCTGCAAAATTTCATCCAAATCGGTTCAGATTTAGATATAGCTCTCATATATATGTATCGCCCGATTTTTCTAAATCGGTTCAGATGTAGATATAGCTCCCATATATGTATCACCCGATTTTGAAAAATTCGCCCCTAATAACCTTATGTTTGACCACACAGGCCTCATTTCTTAACTGATCTTACTCAAATCTTGCACAAGGTAACCTTTTGTGGTATTAATCAAACCAGCAAAATATTATGCAAATTGGTTCAGATTTAGATATAGCTTCCATATAAAGGGTGATTCTTTTGAGGTTAGGATTTTCATGCATTAGTATTTGACAGATCACGTGGGATTTCAGACATGGTGTCAAAGAGAAAGATGCTCAGTATGCTTTGACATTTCATCATGAATAGACTTACGATCTGCCACAACGTCGAATTTTCAGTGAATGGGCCCTAGAAAAGTTGGCAGAAAATCCGCTTTTTTATCGACAAATTTTGTTCAGCGATGAGGCTCATTTCTGGTTGAATGGCTACGTAAATAAGCAAAATTGCCGCATTTGGAGTGAAGAGCAACCAGAAGCCGTTCAAGAACTGCCCATGCATCCCGAAAAATGCACTGTTTGGTGTGGTTTGTACGCTGGTGGAATCATTGGACCGTATTTTTTCAAAGATGCTGTTGGACGCAACGTTACGGTGAATGGCGATCGCTATCGTTCGATGCTAACAAACTTTTTGTTGCCAAAAATGGAAGAACTGAACTTGGTTGACATGTGGTTTCAACAAGATGGCGCTACATGCCACACAGCTCGCGATTCTATGGCCATTTTGAGGGAAAACTTCGGAGAACAATTCATCTCAAGAAATGGACCGGTAAGTTGGCCACCAAGATCATGCGATTTGACGCCTTTAGACTATTTTTTGTGGGGCTACGTCAAGTCTAAAGTCTACAGAAATAAGCCAGCAACTATTCCAGCTTTGGAAGACAACATTTCCGAAGAAATTCGGGCTATTCCGGCCGAAATGCTCGAAAAAGTTGCCCAAAATTGGACTTTCCGAATGGACCACCTAAGACGCAGCCGCGGTCAACATTTAAATGAAATTATCTTCAAAAAGTAAATGTCATGGACCAATCTAACGTTTCAAATAAAGAACCGATGAGATTTTGCAAATTTTATGCGTTTTTTTTTAAAAAAAGTTATCAAGCTCTTAACAAATCACCCTTTATATGCATCGCTCGATTTTCCCAAATTTGGCCATAGTACTCCTATTTATTAACCAATGTTACTCAAATTTCAAAGTTTGATGTACTAGCCGATCGTACTTATACGTACATGTAGCTCTTACATACGAATATTGCTCGATTTTTACAAATTTGTATTTATTACCCACACTAATTTAACGATTTTCTCTTTTTTAATAATGGGCTCAATATTAGTGGCATACTAGCTCCGTAGGCGCAATATCAACACAGTCAGTGTTGCTAGAAGTAGGGGAAATTCCCTATATGTAGGGTTTTTCTAATATTTAGCGTCTTGTATGGACGTAGGGCCACAATGTAGGACATTTTCACTCAAGACAATTTGTAATAATTTTTACATTTTGGTGGCTCTAGAGGAGGAAATTAGAAGCCGGCAAGGCTTGATCTGTGTGGTAACAACAGTTACCACTAGTGCAAAAAAAATCTAACAAAATTTGAAGATTACCACAAATCTACCACACACAGAAAACAAATTTGTTGTGCCAACCAATTTTTTTGCCAACCGATTTATTTGGTCCCATCTCCCATCAGAATATAACCGACAATATTTGTTAGAGCAACCAATTCTTGTCTGGCACAACAATACATAAATTGTTTGGATAACTAAAATTTGAGCACATTAAGACCCTAATTGGTAATCCCAACCAATAAAATTTCATTCGTTTGTTAAAACAACTAATTATTTTTTCGGACAACCTTATGAAATTAAGAAACCATCCTTTGAATTAAGTTTAATTTATATTTAATTTTATTACATATTAATATATATTGTATTGATTATTGAGCTAATAAAAAATCGTCATCTGTAGAACATTTTTGAACTGGAAAAGGAACTTCACAGAATGGATAGTTGCGATGTTTGCAAACCAATCTGCATAATTTTGAGGCCCAAGGAGGTCCTCGGCCTATAAGAATTCTTCTAAACTTGTAATCTTCGATTTCATAAATCTTATTGGAGGGCAGTTCTCAAAATATTTTGCTTTTAAAGCCTGAAAGAAAAAATACCTAACGACATTTTTGCGTTAATATCCAAATTGGCATGATCATGGTGTAATGGTCATTCGGTTTTAATCGCAGAAGTGAAGCCAATGTATCCGAAACACCTACAGAGCTTAGAACTGAATGGAAATGTTTCAGTTGCGGTACTTATAATTACCGGATGGATTTTCAGCGTGACTCCGAACTCAGGCATGGATCATGAAATGTTGTCGTTACATCGGAAGTCGTCACATTTGTTGAAATATCCCTAGAGGGAAGAAGGTAAAGAGTGAGGAGTATTAATTTAATTTGATGTTTAAGTTACTTACAACTTAAGAATACAGCTACCCAATTTAAAAATATACAAAAAAACTCTCAGACTTGGTCACTCTGAAAACCGGCACCTACCAAACGTGGACGGTTTTCTAACTGGACACCTGCCAAATGTGGACAAAAGTTAGACGACCGTTTGTGTCTTCCATTCACTGTATATATAACTCACAGCAATCCTTTATGGACATGTTCTCTAAATTCGAGTAAACGTCATCAAAATATTGAATTGAAATTTAAAGAATTTAAAGTTGATAATTAATTAGGCAAAACACAATATATTTGTTGTTATAAAGGGTGATTCTTTTGAGGTTAGGATTTTCATGCATTAGTATTTGACAGATCACGTGGGATTTCAGACATGGTGTCAAAGAGAAAGATGCTCAGTATGCTTTGACATTTCATCATGAATAGACTTACTAACGAGCAACGCTTGCAAATCATTGAATTTTATTACCAAAATCAGTGTTCGGTTCGAAATGTGTTTCGCGCTTTACGTCCGATTTATGGTCTACATAATCGACCAAGTGAGCAAACAATTAATGCGATTGTGACCAAGTTTCGCACTCAGTTTACTTTATTGGACATTAAACCAACCACACGAATGCGTACAGTGCGTACAGAAGAGAATATTGCGTCTGTTTCTGAGAGTGTTGCTGAAGACCGTGAAATGTCGCAGCAATTGGGTTTGTGTTATTCGACCACATGGAAGATTTTACGCAAAGATCTTGGTGTAAAACCGTATAAAATACAGCTCGTGCAAGAACTGAAGCCGAACGATCTGCCACAACGTCGAATTTTCAGTGAATGGGCCCTAGAAAAGGCAGAAAATCCGCTTTTTTATCGACAAATTTTGTTCAGCGATGAGGCTCATTTCTGGTTGAATGGCTACGTAAATAAGCAAAATTGCCGCATTTGGAGTGAAGAGCAACCAGAAGCCGTTCAAGAACTGCCCATGCATCCCGAAAAATGCACTGTTTGGTGTGGTTTGTACGCTGGTGGAATCATTGGACCGTATTTTTTCAAAGATGCTGTTGGACGCAACGTTACGGTGAATGGCGATCGCTATCGTTCGATGCTAACAAACTTTTTGTTGCCAAAAATGGAAGAACTGAACTTGGTTGACATGTGGTTTCAACAAGATGGCGCTACATGCCACACAGCTCGCGATTCTATGGCCATTTTGAGGGAAAACTTCGGAGAACAATTCATCTCAAGAAATGGACCGGTAAGTTGGCCACCAAGATCATGCGATTTGACGCCTTTAGACTATTTTTTGTGGGGCTACGTCAAGTCTAAAGTCTACAGAAATAAGCCAGCAACTATTCCAGCTTTGGAAGACAACATTTCCGAAGAAATTCGGGCTATTCCGGCCGAAATGCTCGAAAAAGTTGCCCAAAATTGGACTTTCCGAATGGACCACCTAAGACGCAGCCGCGGTCAACATTTAAATGAAATTATCTTCAAAAAGTAAATGCCAAGGACCAATCTAACGTTTCAAATAAAGAACCGATGAGATTTTGCAAATTTTATGCGTTTTTTTTAAAAAAAAAAGTTATCAAGCTCTTAACAAATCACCCTTTATATGTATATGTAGTCCATAGCAACCAATTCCCTTTATAACTATCACAACGGGGTGTAATAAATTGAAATGGTTGTTTACTTCAATATATAAATAACGACCAATACTTGGTCGTGTGTACCAACTTTCGGTCACACCGCTATTATATTGGTTATATAAACTATCTAACAAAAGAAATAACTAACAATTATTCCACACAATTAAAAATTGTGAGTCTCCACTATCAAATTGTTGTCGTAATCGAATTCCAACCAATCATTTCTCTGGGTGCAAACAAATATTTCTATAGAAATTTTTTGTCAAAACTTTATTTCTGTAGAAATTTTTGTCAACATTTTATTTCTATAGAAAATGTTGCCAAATTTTATTTATATAGAAAATTTTGTCCAAATTTTATTTCTATAGAAAATGTTGTCCACATTTTATTTCTATAGAAAATTTTGTTAAAATTTTATTTCTATAGAAAATGTTGTCAAAATTTTATTTCTATAGAAAATTTTGTCAAAATATTATTTCTATAGAAAATTTTGTTGAAATTTTATTTCTATAGAAAATTTTGTCAAAATTGTATTTCTATAGATTTTTTTCAAACTATAATTTCTATTAAAAAATTTCTCAAAATTTTATTTCTATAGAATTTATTGTCAAAATTTTATTTCTATAGAACAATTTCTCACAAAAATTTGTTTATAGAAACTTTTTCCAAAATTTTATTTTTATAGAGATTTAACAAAAAAGATTACTTAGAACCACTTTTGTTTTGTAAAATTTTTTAAATTTAACGAAAAATATAGTAGGGAAAATTGTTTGGGAATGTATGGGAAAGTAGGGAACTTTTTTGTCATTGTAGGGTAAACCGAACATTTTCCCTGGCAACACTGACTATGAGCTATAGTCAGATTGACACAAATACACATGTACCCCTTAAATTTCTTAAATATGCAACTGCGGTTTATCTCCCAGACCTATATGTTACCCCACAAATGCTTATGATTACTAATTCTGTAATGGTGGTTTAGGGTATGATATAGTCGGCCCCGCCCGACTTTCTACTTTACTTACTTGTTTCCTGAACTAAACTGAACTCAAATTTGAAATACCTTAATTAGTGTACAACGAGGAAATAGATTGTTGCTATTGTATTAGGAAGCAAAAACATCTTCCAAAAATATATGTCGCAAATGTAATTAAATGATACGAAATGTTATCATCTCATGACTCCATCGAAACGGTTGATGTGACGGTTGTTGAAAATCGTGATGGTTCTACAGATCCTCCATATAACACGTCACCATTGAAAGGCAGCTTGTACTGGCTTAAAACTTTTTATCTTATTCAAGAACCATATGTATATAAGAACAAAATATTGAATTAAGTACTCTGGGGTTTAAAACTATTGCAGTATACTGACAAAGATGTAAATCGAGTCTGTATAATTGTTGAAAATGAACTTATCTTGTTTCTGCTTCCTTCAATGTGCAATGCAACTTTTGGGTATCTTCAGTCTATATGGGATATGGCAGGGAGATGCCTTCATTTGCCATTAAGACCTTAGTTGGGGAGTCATTGCAATAAAGGAGATGCACCAACCTTCGTCATCAGAAACACGCAAGAGATTTTGGACGTCACTTTGGCCTCTCCGAAACTGAATGATAAAATATCTGAGTGGCAAGATTTGAGATAACGTAGCTTCTCAGGTCATCGCTACATCAGTTTCAAATTGACTGTTCGTACTTCAAAGACCATATTTTCGCCGCTTTCAATAACAGGTTGGCTAATAAGTCCCCGGTCTAACAAAGAAAAACACATTTTTTTGGTCAAAATTCGTTTTTATTATTGTTGTTGTTGTAACAGTTTATTGTGATTTCATCTATTTTTTTGTTATACGCTTTGGTACTTCAGCTTGTGGTCAGATCGAGGAACTCTGCGACTAAGGTGGGGTGCGTCCAGAGTGACCTGGCGGTATGTCGGGTTGGTTTAGCTGGGCAAGAGAAAAGATGACGCGTGTCGTGTGGCCCTTGGTTGCAAATTGGACATACGTCAGCTACGCTGCTATCAATCACTGATAAATAGGAATTGAGGCGGCTGCACTTGCCTGATCTTAACTGGGCTAAAACTACCCTAGTCTGCCGTGGGAGGTCTCTTTCCTCCGGTGCTATGGGCGGTGGACGGACTCCGAGAACAGGATTAACCTTGTAGCTTCTCACCGCTTCAGCTACAGTATCCTCATGAATCCTGTTCAAACCTGCCTGGATGATTACTGCGATAACAACCCAGGAGATACTGCTTTGACAACATGTAGTTGTGTCTTCGCACAGGGATGATCTTTGTCTCCACATAAAGGTGATCCAGGGGTGTGCTGCGGTGACACCCAATCGCAGTTCTAAGGGCAGCGTTCTGACAGGTTTGTATGTTATTCCACTGCGTATCACTAGTCTGCGGTGTCCACACTGGCGCTGTATAGTTTACCACTGACCGGCCAATTGCCGGTCAACATAGTTCCCTTCAAGAGCGATACAACGATTATAACGACCTTCCAATTTTTTGATACCATTTTGGTAGTACTCCTTCGGTTTTGCCTCAAAATAGGCCTCAGTTTCGGCGATCACCTCTTCATTGCAGCCAAATTTTTCCCTGCGAGCATCCTTTTGAGGTCTGAGAACAAGAAAAAGTCGCTGGGGGCCAGATCTGGAGAATACGGTGGGTGGGGAAACAATTCGAAGCCCAATTCATGAATTTTTGCCATCGTTCTCAATGAATTGTGGCACGGTGCGTTGTCTTGGTGGAACAACACTTTTTTCTTCTTCATAAGGGGCCGTTTTGCCGCGATTTCGACCTTCAAACGCTCCAATAACGCCATATAATAGTCACTGTTGATGGTTTTTCCCTTCTCAAGATAATCGATAAAAATTATTCCATGCGCATCCCAAAAAACAGAGGCCATTACTTTGCCAGCGGACTTTTGAGCCTTTCCACGCTTCGGAACTGTCAATTGGACTCAGGAGTGTAGTGATGGAGCCATGTTTCATCCATTGTCACATATCGACGTAAAAACTCGGGTGTATTACGAGTTAACAGCTGCAAACACCGCTCAGAATCATCAACACGTTGTTGTTTTTGGTCAAATGTGAACTCGCGCGGCACCCATTTTGCACAGAGCTTGCGCATATCCAAATATTGATGAATGATATGACCAACACGTTCCTTTGATATCTTCAAGGCCTCTGCTATCTCGATCAACTTCTTTTTACGGTCATTCAAAATCATTTTGTGGATTTTTTTGGCGTTTTCGTCGGTAACTACCTCTTTCGGGCGTCCACTGCGTTCACCGTCATCCGTGCTCATTTCACCACGCTTGAATTTTGCATACCAATCAGATATTGTTGATTTCCCTGGGGCAGAGTCCGGAAACTCATTATCAAGCCAAGTTTTGGCTTCCATCATATTTTTTCCCTTCAGAAAGCAGTATTTTATCAAAACACAAAATTCCTTTTTTTTTCATTTTTTCACAATAACAAAAGACGCTCTATCTCACAAACTAATTGACTTACAGACGTCAAATTTTGACATGAATCATTTGAAGGTTGGTACTATATAAAACTAATATGCATTTAATACTAGCGACGCCATCTATGTGTCAGACCGGGGACTTATCAGCCAACCTATTGAGCAATCGGCTAATGTTTTTGAAACAATCTGTTTGGTTCAACAGAAGAAAATAATATAGTAGGTTCAGCGGTTAAAACTAGAAGTGCCCATATGTAATAGGTACTGAGTGGTATAAGTGAGCCTGAAATTACACTCTTAAAATAAAAAAAAATATATATATATTTTTTCGAACTTGGCACAATTGGCCCCCGTTGTTATACGCGCATATGTATTTTTAAATATGTCAAAGTCAATGAGACAATCAAGTGGATAGTTGAATATCACCGATAGCCGAAGTAATTAGTCGCGTGAGACAACATGTTGTTCAATTTAAATATAATTTTATTGAATTAAAATTACACCCATGCGCCAGTTCGATTCAAATCAAAATGCAGTAACATTCAACTCAATACAACAAATACATAGCCCGTTTAATATAATTTAATGTAATCCAAATTCAGCGAAATGCATTGGAAACGAAAGTGTTTGAGCTCAAAATTTTCAAACAAGCGTTAGAATGTATAAAAACAAAAATTATGAACAGTTTTAAAAATACTCCAGAAGAATTAATGTTCTTCCTATTTTTTAAAAATGATAACGACCTGTTAAAGGTTGATAATATTCGTAATTTGGGGGTAGTTTTCGATGATAGATTTTCGTTCAAATTTCACATAGACACATATAATGCCGATGTTTGCATTTGTTAAACGGAATTGTAAAGAATTCACTAAATATTTTTTTAGTATAGTATATTTTTTATTTAAGACCCAATTTGTACCACATAAGAAATTCAGGTCATAATTTACATACAAAACAAAATACATAAAAAATGAAAAAAAGACTAAAAGAAAAACTATTCGCGATATGACCCATCATTAAGCAGCCAACGGTATCAGTAGTAAGTCCGACACAAGGGAACTAAAAAAAAATTTGTTAGATTCAAACCTGAAGTTGTTTGACCAACTTCACCATAAATGTTTTTTTTTTTTTTAACAAAAGGTGAAAGTGATGTAATTTAATTTCACTTCTAAAACATGAGAATTGGGTGGGTTTATATTATAAATGAGTAAATTAATGAGGTGTTATGATAAGAAATTGTTCAAAGTTTCTTTGCATGAAATAGCAAATTATCAATTCTTTTTTGATTTCAGCTTAAAACCATGCATTAACTAAACTACAAGTGTAGCTTAACCAACAGAGGAAAAAAATGTTTGTCAAATTTATTTGGGCAAAGCCCTATAGACTGCCAGATGGTTGGGTGGACGCACATTTCGGAATTACCACATTCCTCATCAGCATCCTCTACATTCACACATTCCTCATCAGCATCTAAAATTTATTTCTATAGAAAATTTTGTCAAAATTTTATTTCTATAGAAAATTTTGTCAAAATTTTATTTCCATAGAAAATTTTGTCAAAATTTTATTTCTATAGAAAATTTTGTCAAAATTTTATTTCTATAGAAAATTTTGTCAAAATTTTATTTCTATAGAAAATTTTGTCAAAATTTTATTTCTATAGAAAATTTTGTCAAAATTTTATTTCTATAGAAAATTTTGTCAAAATTTTATTTCTATAGAAAATTTTGTCAAAATTTTATTTCTATAGAAAATTTTATTTCTATAGAAAATTTTGTACAAATTTTATTTCTATAGAAAATTTTGTCAAAATTTTATTTTTATTAATCTACAGAAAATGTATGAAGTATCACGAATTCTACCAACTGTGGCAACCGTGATTACAATACTAGGGTAGTCTTTGTAAGCGGATATAAAACTAAAACAAAAATATTTAAAATTGAGGAATTGACAAAATTGTATTTCTATAGACAATTTAGGGGAAATTTTATTTCTATAGAAAACTGTGTCCACATTTTATTTCTATAGAAAATTTTGTCAAAATTTTATTTCTATAAAAATTTTATCAAAATTTTATTTCTATAGAAAATTTTGTCAAAATTTTAGTTCTATAGAAAATTTTGTTAAAATTTTATTTCTATAGAACATTTTGTCAAAATTGTATTTCTATAAATTTTTTTTTTCAAAATGTTATTTCTATAGAAAAAGAATTCTACCAACTGTGGCAACCGCGATTACAATACTAGGGTAGTCTTTGTAAGCGGATATAAAACTTAAACAAAAATGTTTAAAATTGAGGAATTGACAAAATTGTATTTCTATAGACAATTTAGTGGAAATTTTATTTCTATAGAAAATTTTGTCCACATTTTATTTCTATAGAAAATTTTATGACAATTTTGTGACAATACAAAATTTTGTGAAAATTTTACTTCTATAGAAATTTTGTCAAAATTTTATTTCTATAGAAAATTTTGTCAAAATTTTATTTCTATAGAAAATTTTGTCAAAATTTTATTTCTATAGAAAATTTTATCAAAATTTTATTTCTATAGAAAATTTTATCAAAGTTTTATTTCTATAGAAAATTTTGTCAAAATTTTATTTCTATAGAAAATTTTGTCAAAATTTTATTTCTATAGAAAATTTTGTTAAAATTTTATTTCTATAGAAAATTTTATCAAAATTTTATTTCTATAAAATTTTTTTTTTCAAAATGTTATTTCTATAGAAATTTTTTTCAAAATTTTATTTCGATAGAAAATTTTGTCAAAATTTTTTTCTATATAAAATTTTGTCAAAATTTTATTTCTATATAAAATTTTGTCAAAATTTTATTTCTATAGAAAATTTTGTCAACATTTTACATCTATAGAAAATTTTATCAAAATTGTATTGCTATAGAAAATTTTATCAAAATTGTATTGCTATAGAAAATTTTGTCAACATTTTATTTCTATAGAAAATTTTGTGAAAATTTTATTTCTATAGAAAATTTTGTGAATATTTTATTTCTATAGAAAATTTTGTGAACATTTTATTTCGATAGAACATTTTGTCAAAATTTTATTGCTATAGAAAATTTTGTCAAAATTTTATTTCTATAGAAAATTTTGTCAAAATTTTATTTCTATAGAAAATTTTGTCAAAATTTTATTTCTATAGAAAATTTTGTAAAAATTTTATTTCTATAGAAAATTTTGTCAAAATTTTATTTCTATAGAAAATTTTGTCAAAATTTTATTTCTATAGAAAATTTTATCAAAATTTTATTTCTATAGAAAATTTTGTCAAAATTTTATTTCTATAGAAAATTTTATCAAAATTTTATTTCTATAGAAAATTTTGTCAAAATTTTATTTTTATACATTTTTTTTCAAAATGTTATTTCTATAGAAAATTTTGTCAAAATGTTTTTTCTATAGAAAATTTTGTCAAAATTTTATTTCTATAGAAAATTTTGTCAAAATTTTATTTCTATAGAAAATTTTTTCAAAATTTTATTTCTATAGAAAATTTTGTCAAAATTTTATTTCTATAGAAAATTTTTTCAAAATTTTATTTCTATAGAAGATTTTATCAAAGTTTTATTTCTATAGAAAATTTTGTCAAAATTTTATATCTATAGAAAATGTTGTAAAAATTTTGTCAAAATTTTATTTCTATAAAATTTTTTTTTTCAAAATGTTATTTCTATAGAAAATTTTGTAAAAATTTTATTTCTATAGAAAATTTTTTCAAAATTTTATTTCTATAGAAAATTTTGTCAAAATATTATTTCTATAGAAAATTTTGTCAAAATTTCATTTCTATAGAAAAATTTGTCAAAATTTTATTTCTATAGAAAAATTTGTCAAAATTTTTTTTCTGTAGAAAATTTTGTCAAAATTTTATTTCTATAGAAAATTTTGTCAAAAGTTTATTTTTATTAATCTACAGAAAATTTATGAAGTACCATGAATTGTACCAACTGTGGCAACCGTCATTACAATACTACGGTACAAAAATATTTAAAATTGAGGAATTGCCAAACAAAATTTTGGTTTCTTTCAGTCCAAAAGAGCTGCTGACAATGATCTTCCAATGGAATTTTTGTTGAAATTTAGTGAAAAGTACTTTTTCGCGCAAAAAAATAACTTTTTGTACTTTCTTAAAAATTGCAATTTCCATCCCTGGTAGATACCACTGGCCAACAAAGTTCATATGACAAATTGGTTTTAATTGAGTGACACTATTCTATTACAATTCTAACGAATTTCAATTAGTCATTTCCAAAAATTCAAATAAGTTTAAAAAAATTATCCGTTAAATTCAAATCAATGATTAAAGACAATCCTTGAAGTAATTGTCCACAGGGTATAAAAATTATGTGTTAGGAAAATTATTGTGTAAATGAAGAAAATAAAAATGAGAAAATTTATGTTTTAATAAAATCCGATATCTAAAATCTGAATAAGGTCCCTGCATTTCCAATTCACCGAAGCCAATTAAAACGCGCTTAATTATTTCTGAATTCCATGTTTTTTTTTTTTTTGTTTGTTTAATGACAATACCCCAAATAGCATTGACCTATTAAATGTAGTCTAACAAAAAAAAAGTAAATAAACAACTAAAAGTTATTAGTTATCTGAAAACTATTTCTATGATTGAACAGGAATGAGGAGAAGCATGACATTTGATGGCTGGGATATGACTATGGGTGAGTATTTACCAATGTGGTTGACTGAGAAAACAATTACCATGGACAATGGGGGCCAGCCATGGAGCTTGGAGTTGTCCTATTCGCTACTGCAGTCAGTCGAAAAAAAGAAATTTTTGCCCAACCCACACCTATATTGAAAACGAAAAACCCCCATGGTCTTGTCGTCGTTCCAAAAAAGCATTGAACAAAAATACGGACACCTGCCTTTTTATCGCATTTCCCGTCAGCAACATAATGAATAAATAAAAAAATTAAATTACAAATACGTGTAATAGAGCAAATAAAGGGTGATTTGTTAAGAGCTTGATAACTTTTTTTTTTAAAAAAACGCATAAAATTTGCAAAATCTCATCGGTTCTTTATTTGAAACGTTAGATTGGTCCATGACATTTACTTTTTGAAGATAATTTCATTTAAATGTTGACCGCGGCTGCGTCTTAGGTGGTCCATTCGGAAAGTCCAATTTTGGGCAACTTTTTCGAGCATTTCGGCCGGAATAGCCCGAATTTCTTCGGAAATGTTGTCTTCCAAAGCTGGAATAGTTGCTGGCTTATTTCTGTAGACTTTAGACTTGACGTAGCCCCACAAAAAATAGTCTAAAGGCGTCAAATCGCATGATCTTGGTGGCCAACTTACCGGTCCATTTCTTGAGATGAATTGTTCTCCGAAGTTTTCCCTCAAAATGGCCATAGAATCGCGAGCTGTGTGGCATGTAGCGCCATCTTGTTGAAACCACATGTCAACCAAGTTCAGTTCTTCCATTTTTGGCAACAAAAAGTTTGTTAGCATCGAACGATAGCGATCGCCATTCACCGTAACGTTGCGTCCAACAGCATCTTTGAAAAAATACGGTCCAATGATTCCACCAGCGTACAAACCACACCAAACAGTGCATTTTTCGGGATGCATGGGCAGTTCTTGAACGGCTTCTGGTTGCTCTTCACTCCAAATGCGGCAATTTTGCTTATTTACGTAGCCATTCAACCAGAAATGAGCCTCATCGCTGAACAAAATTTGTCGATAAAAAAGCGGATTTTCTGCCAACTTTTCTAGGGCCCATTCACTGAAAATTCGACGTTGTGGCAGATCGTTCGGCTATTCATGATGAAATGTCAAAGCATACTGAGCATCTTTCTCTTTGACACCATGTCTGAAATCCCACGTGATCTGTCAAATACTAATGCATGAAAATCCTAACCTCAAAAGAATCACCCTTTATGAATTATTTGATTGTCATACGTATGACGTACATATTTCTGGATAATTTATGTATTAATGTCTTTTAACATTGAGTGACATTCAAAGTCAATATAAATTTCTTGAAAACTACATGGAAGAGTTGTTCACAAACTGCCATATCTGATACCCATCCTATCCAGAATTACCGTTCAGAATTTTTAAAAAGTGGCACAAAAAGTGTCACCTTTTTCATAGAGAATAAGTAAGTAAAGTCTAAAGTCGGGTGGGGCTGACTATATTATACCCTTCACCACTATGTACATCAAAATTTGTGTTACCATCTCAACTCCTTGAGAGTTATTATGAAGGTTTATAAATATTTGTACCTTAACCGATTTGGAGACTAATTTTTGTACTTCTACAAAATCTGTAAAATTTAAATTTAAATCGGCTAACGTCCTGGGATGAAACACAATGTTATTAAAAAAAGTATAGGAACTATAAAGCTAGAGCAATTTTAATGCAATGGTACAAAAGAGCATTTATGATTTATCGGGCGATACACATGTATTCGAGATATAGGACAATTTGAGTAATATTTATAATTTTTGTGACTTAGTTAGCAAGGGCGATTTTACAAGTCTATTGGTTAGATCTTGCCAAGATATGTGGTCAATTGTGCACGCAGAGAAGAAACATGATTGTCACAATCATATTCCAAGAGCAAAATAATATGATAGGAGCTATTTTTGCGGCGACCATGTAACATTTTCACCTGCAACCATGTTGGCTAAAATGTTATTATATTGATAAAAAGAATTTTGTTTCCATTAAAAGACAATGGTCACGATCTAAAATGTTATGGTATTTGTCAAAAATGTTTTTCTTCCAGTTAAAAGAACATGGTCACAGCCTAAAATGTTTTGATCTTTATGAAAAAAACTTTTTTTCGTCGTCGAAAAAAGGACGCCACTTGAGAAAAGAAAACACAAAATTAACTCTATTTATTTGTTTTTATTTATTTATTTATAAACTAATTCATTGTTTATTTGTATTTATAATGTCGTGCAAGCAAACATCACATATTTTTACATACTCTATTTTGGTTCAATTTCAACAATAAGTATTCATTCCATATTTACCTCGTGCCCATCAAATGTATCAACGCAGACATCATGTAACTGCAAATAACAAAAATCAGGTACATTTTTTTTTTCAATTACACTTTCCTTTTTTGTGTTCACATAAAACCACGTGCCACTTCTGAATAAATAAATTAACACAAAACACAATAATTCCGTATTCTCCGTCCATTCCAAGAAACAATCAACACACGACTGACGCTCAAAATGAAAATCGTGTGTACCTGCTCAATGTTTTTATAAAATTCTTTTCGCTGCAAACAAGTTAAAAAAATTAAATGGTGACGAAAACAATGTACATGGTCTTTATGGTCATATAATGGTTCTAGACATGTCTATACGTAACCTATAAAAATACTTTTTTCTGTGCAAAAAAGTAAAAAAAAATGAATGGTGAGATACATGATTTTCTATATATATATATATATATATATATATATATATATATATATATATATATATATATATATATATATATATATATATATATATATATATATATATATATATATATATATATATATATATATATATATATATATATATATATATATATATATATATATATATATATATATATATATATATATATATATATATATATATATATATATATATATATATATATATATATATATATATATAAAGGGTGATTCTTTTGAGGTTAGGATTTTCATGCATTAGTATTTGACAGATCACGTGGGATTTCAGACATGGTGTCAAAGAGAAAGATGCTCAGTATGCTTTGACATTTCATCATGAATAGACTTACGATCTGCCACAACGTCGAATTTTCAGTGAATGGGCCCTAGAAAAGTTGGCAGAAAATCCGCTTTTTTATCGACAAATTTTGTTCAGCGATGAGGCTCATTTCTGGTTGAATGGCTACGTAAATAAGCAAAATTGCCGCATTTGGAGTGAAGAGCAACCAGAAGCCGTTCAAGAACTGCCCATGCATCCCGAAAAATGCACTGTTTGGTGTGGTTTGTACGCTGGTGGAATCATTGGACCGTATTTTTTCAAAGATGCTGTTGGACGCAACGTTACGGTGAATGGCGATCGCTATCGTTCGATGCTAACAAACTTTTTGTTGCCAAAAATGGAAGAACTGAACTTGGTTGACATGTGGTTTCAACAAGATGGCGCTACATGCCACACAGCT
Source organism: Haematobia irritans (assembly GCF_050003625.1). Taxonomy (NCBI): domain Eukaryota; kingdom Metazoa; phylum Arthropoda; class Insecta; order Diptera; family Muscidae; genus Haematobia; species Haematobia irritans. Next base: position 165,378,244 of record NC_134400.1, read on the forward strand.
CGCGATTCTATGGCCATTTTGAGGGAAAACTTCGGAGAACAATTCATCTCAAGAAATGGACCGGTAAGTTGGCCACCAAGATCATGCGATTTGACGCCTTTAGACTATTTTTTGTGGGGCTACGTCAAGTCTAAAGTCTACAGAAATAAGCCAGCAACTATTCCAGCTTTGGAAGACAACATTTCCGAAGAAATTCGGGCTATTCCGGCCGAAATGCTCGAAAAAGTTGCCCAAAATTGGACTTTCCGAAGGGACCACCTAAGACGCAGCCGCGGTCAACATTTAAATGAAATTATCTTCAAAAAGTAAATGTCATGGACCAATCTAACGTTTCAAATAAAGAACCGATGAGATTTTGCAAATTTTATGCGTTTTTTTTTTAAAAAAAGTTATCAAGCTCTTAACAAATCACCCATTATATATATATATATATATATATATATATATATATATATATATATATATATATATATATATATATATATATATATATATATATATATATATATATATATATATATATATATATATATATATATATATATATATATATATATATATATATATATATATATATATATATATATATATATATATATATATATATATATATATATATATATATATATATATATATATATATATATATATATATATATATATATATATATATATATATATATATATATATATAAATCTGAACCGATTTAGACCAAATTGGACATGCATTGTTAGAATAATAATTCTGCTATCTCTGCAAAATTTAACGTAAATGGGAGAATAACTTTGGCCTCCGTAATCATATGAGTGTAAATCGAGCGAAAGATATATATGGGAGCTATATCTAAATCTAAACCGATTTCAACCAAATTTCGCACACACATAATGATACTATTAAACGTACTCCTAGTGAAAAATTTTAAGCAAATTAGGGCAAAACTCTGGCTTTTGAGACCATATAAGTGCAAATCGAACGAAAGATATATATGGGAGCTAGATCTAAATCTAAACCGATTTGACTGATATTTTGTATATTTTGCGTGAGCCCCAAAACTGCTAAATTGCTAAATTTTAAGAAAATACGTTAATAAATACGACAATTAACAGCAGATCGGTGATAAATATATATGGCAGCTATATCTAAGTCTGAACCAATTTTTTTTCAAAATCAATAGCGATCGTCTTTGAGCCAAAGTAAAACTCTGTGCCAAATTTGAAAACGATCGGACTTAAACTGCGACCTGTAATTTGCACACAAAATTACATATACAGACAGACGGACAGACAGACAGGCGGACATCGCTAAATCGACTCAGAATTTAATTCTAGGACGATCGGTATACTAAACGATGGGTCTCAGACTTTTCCTTCTTGGCGTTATGCGCTTCACAGACTATGCGCTTTACAGACTATCAGTTATTCCGGACGACAGAGCTCGTGTCGAACATATCCCATATATTGTGCACTTTAGAAGTTAAGTCCGAAGGCATAATCGATACTGCTGCATGTTTATGGGATCGATAACACATTAATCAATTATTTAGTCATCGCCGACAAGTCGTATCGATGCGACACACTGTAAGATTCTTTACAAACACCGACATTCCGTCCGGAATAACTGATAGTCTGTAAAGGGCATAACATACAAATGCACAAACTTATTTTGTATCCTGTACCCAGTAGTGGTGAAGGGTATAAAAAAGTAACCTATGGATAATTTTCTCTTCATTTTATTTAAAATCATTCCTTGAAATTTCTTTGCATACTTTAAGGCGGTACAGGTATCCACTGAAAACATTATTGCAAAATTTAATTTTTATTATTTTTTAAATAAAAATTCAATTTAAATTTAAATTTAAATTTTATTTTAATTTTAATTTTATTTTTAATTTTAATTTTAATTTTAATTTTAATTTTAATTTTAATTTTAATTTTAATTTTAACTTTAATTTTAATTTTATTTTTAATTTTAATTTTAATTTTAATTTTAATTTCAATTTTAATTTTTATTTGAATTTGAATTTGAATTTAATTTTCACTTCATTTCATTGTACACCCAAAAAAATAATTCTTTCCTCCGAAACGAAATTTTAGACAAACAAAATTCGTTTCTCATTTGCTTTTCGCTGTAAGGAAGTGTATTTGGAAGAAAAGTATATACTTTTTTTTTGATAAACGTTTATTCTTTTCCAGGATATAAAAACAATTTCATACAGACAAACTCAAAAAAAAAATATTTTCTTGCTAATTGCATTTTCCCTCACATCTTTCTCACATCCACGAAGTGGATTTCCTGTAATAGATAAATATCCATTTAAGTTATATTTATATAGCATAGCTTGCGGAGCCCACGAACCGAATAAACAAAGTTTATTTAACAGAAACAAACGTTTAGTTTGGCACCGTGGAGCAGTGGTTGCTACGTCCGACTTGCATGCCAAGGGCCGTGGGTTCGATCCCTGGTCCGACCAAAGTTTTTTTTTTGTTTTTTTTTTTTTACATATATTCCAGATATGTTCGGAATATTCCGAAAAAATGTTCAATATTACATTGTAGTATATTAAATTTTGAACTGTAAAATGTGTCTTATTAAAGACCTAAAGTCAGAAAAGAACAGTGTTTGATATAAACGAAATGGACTGTGTTGTTGTTTCAAAAATAACATTTTTTATTGAAAAAATAAAAATTTTGTAACAAACGAATTTTTTTGGTGATAAAAGTTTAAAATTTTCGAAGCAATTCAAAAAACTCTAACAAAAGAAAAACGTTTTCGGTACACGTTTCCCAAATGTTTTTTTTCTTTGCGTGTATATGTTTGCGTAGAAAACAATATTTTGGCGACAGAAATGTTGCATGTTCACCGATAAAAAATAACATTTTGCTATTGAAACATATTTGGGCTGATCATATTCCTTCTCTGTGTATTTTTATCAACCATTTATGGTAGTTGTAGATGGTGAAATTTTATTTTAGTGTTTTTTGTGTTTTGGTTTATACCATTGAAAGCTAATCGTGTTAGGTACCCTGAACGAGGGTGGTTCGGCTATCGATGAAAGAGCATAGTTAGTTTTTCAAAAATATTTTTATTTTTCAATATAATCTCCTGAAACTTCTATACACTTAGTCCAACGCTTTTCTAGCAATTCTATCCCTTGATTAAAATAGTTTTCCTCAAGGTCTCCAAAATAGTGGTTTACAACTGTAAATGCATCTTCATTTGAGGTAAAACGCTTGCCAGCAAGGAATTTTTTTAGATTTGGGAACAAGTAAAATTCACTGGGAGCTAAACCAGGAGAATAAGGTGGGTGGTCAAGCAACTCGTACTTTAAATAATTCGTTGATTTTAGCCATTGTTAAAACACTCTTGTGCGCTGGTGCGTTATCTTGATGACACACTATTTTTTTTGTGTTGTAAGCCAGGACGTTTGTACATTTAATTGATCCAAAAGGTTGCAATAGTATTCTGAATTTATTGTTTTACCCTTTTGCTGCAGATAGTCGATCAATAAAATACCTTTGAAGTCCCAAAAAAACGTTGCCATAACTTTACCAACCGATTGAAATGCTCTTGCCTTCTTTGGGGCACTTCCTCCAGCTTCAGTCCATTGTTTGGATTGTTCTTTTGGCTCTGGAGTATAGTGGTAGATCCATGTCTCATCAACAGTTATGAAAATACGCTTAAAATCCATTTTATTCCGCTTAAAACGATCCAAACAAGCTTGAGAAATGTTCATTCTTATGAGTTTTTGATCGACTGTTAACAAATGCGGCACCCATCTTGCAGAAAGCTTTTTCATGTGTAGTTCTTCATGTAAAATTAAATGGATTCGATCATTTGAGATGACCATGATATTAGCAATTTCACGCACTTTTATTCGCCGATCATTTAATACCATATCATGCACTTTGGCCAGAATTTCTGTTGTTTTTGGACATCCACTACGTGGTTCATCTTCAATGTTTGTCCGACCTCGTTTAAATTCAGCAACCCACTTTTTTACTGTTGCATATGAAGGAGCACTTCCACCTAACACATTCACCATATCATTATGAATTTCTTGTCCCGATAAACCTTTTTTATGTAAATATTTAATGACAGCAAGCATTTCTAATTTTTCCATTGTAAAAAAATTGCGGATGCGTCTTTTTTGAATACCTGTTTCTATATGAAGGAGTTGCCAGATCGAAACAAAATTTAACATATGGTCATAAGAGAGATGGAAGTTTCCAAAACACTTAACTTTTTTCTGTTTATACCACGCTTTTTGTGCTAGGCTAAGAAGTTTCCGAACTGCCCTCGTATATTGATGACAAACGTCTGAGTTCTTTTGTAGTGGATATAAATAAATTCTATTCGATTCGCAATGTGTCGACAAACTAAATATCAAAATATTCTATCAAACTATTTATAAAACAACGTAATCATGGTCGGATATTAGGCGACAGTTCGTCGCACTAACTGTGTGCCTCGTATTTTTGAATGGTAATGAAAATAAAACGGCCCCTCAGTGGCAGTGTTGCAAAAATGTAGATCATGTCGAGCGCATAGATTAGATATTCATATAGATGATCCGTTTCTCCCAGCCCGAAAACAATGTGTCACTACCAAAGATTAATGTTCTGAGAGTACGTTTTGATTTGTTTTTTGTGGTAAAAAGTTGAATTGTAATCATTAATTTTCAAATATGTTCTTTTTTTGTAGTGTATAAAGAGTAAATTTCATCAAAATTAAATTTCATATGCTCGCGATTTTTTTTTTAATTTCTAATTTATTTATTAATCGTCTGGAGCTTTGCAAATGTTCCAATTTAGGGTGAAATTGGAAAATTGTAAAAAAAACAAAAAAAAAAAAAAAAAACGTTTATTCCTGAACTTGGAAACTGTCAAATAGCGTTTGACACCGATGGATTATCTATGTAAATCTACAGTCTATGGGTAAAGCGGTAAGATAGAGAGGGGAAAACCATTAGCTATTTTCACAGACAATTCAAAAGGTGTTGTAGTAGGTGCGAAAAACACACACATCAAATAGTGGTGATCTGATTGTTTATTTTTTCTTTGAGATTTTTATCTGATTGTGTTTATTGGCAATTTTCGATTGTTATTTATTTTATGGAATTTTATTGAATTGAATTTATTGATTGTTTTTTTTTTTTTTTTTTTGGTTTTTGCTTTGTTGAGTTGTGTCACTTTTGTGATATTTCTGCTTTTGCGGCGGAGGCGCACATTGGATTGGAATGTCAACAAATGGGGTTTGGTTAATGATTTTTCATTTTTATACCCTCCACCATAGGATGGGGGATATATTAACTTTGTCATTCCGTTTGTAACACATCGAAATATTGCTCTAAGACTCCATAAAGTATATATATTCTGGGTCGTGGTGAAATTCTGAGTCGATCTGAGCATGTCCGTCCGTTCGTCCGTCTGTTGAAATCACGCTAACTTCCGAACGAAACAAGCCATCGACTTGAAACTTGGTACAAGTAGTTGTTATTGATGTAGGTCGGATGGTATTGCAAATGGGCCATATCGGTCCACTTTTACGTATAGCCCCCATATAAACGGACCCCCAAATTTGGCTTGCGATTGATCTAACATAAGCAAATGACCATGCCAAAATTGGTCCATAATGACCATGCCAAAATTGGTCCATATCGGTCCACTTTTACGTATAGCCCCCATATAAACGGACCCCCAAATTTGGCTTGCGATTGATCTAACATAAGCAAATTTCATCCGATCCGGCTGAAATTTGATACATGGTGTTAGTATATGGTCGCTAATGACCATGCCAAAATTGGTCCATATCGGTCCACTTTTACGTATAGCCCCCATATAAACGGACCCCCAAATTTGGCTTGCGATTGCTCTAAGAGAAGCAAATTTCATCCGATCCTGCTGAAATTTGGTATATTGTGTTCTCTAACAAACACGCAAGAATTGGTCCATATCGGTCCATAATTAGATATAGCCCCCATATAAACCGTTCCCCAGATTTGATTTCCGGAGCCTCTTGGAGGAGCAAAATTCATCCGATCCGGTTGAAATTTGCAACGTGGTGTTAGTATACGGCCGCTAATAACCATGCCAAAATTGATCCATATCGGTCTATAGTTATATATAGCCGATACCCAATCACACAAAAATTAGTCCATATCGGTTCATAATCATGGTTGCCACTCGAGCCAAAAATAATCTACCAAAATTTTATTTTTATAGAAAACATTGTCAAAATGTTGTTTCTATAGAAAATTTTGTCAAAATTTTATTTCTATAGAAAATTTTGACAAATATTTATTTCTATAAAAAATTACCATTAATTTTTGTGATTGATTTTTGTTTCAATTAAAACATTTGTTGAATTAATTAAAATTTTAATTGAGTAATTTAATTGAATGAGTTTTACTCAATTAAGACTTTAATTGAAAAAATCTTCGTGAAAAATTTTTTTTTTCTGTGTTCGGAATTTGGATTTCCAAATTGAGCAGTTTGTGAACTAACAAAATGATGCCGAATAATATCGGAAAAATGTGATAAAGACAGTATTGAAGCACTGAGCAGACCAACATTTCGATCCCAGACCATGGATATTCCAATAGAACTCAACTGCAACGCAATCAGCTTCAACCAAGAAAGGCTTAAAAATGAAGTTCCTTGCTTCATTTATACAACGATCATCTTAATCCGTTAATGCCCAATCATTTAATAAGAAGCTTTTAGTAAAACACACCATAAGACAACAAAAAATGGGTAAAATAAAGAGAAAACATAGTTTAAACTGTTCAAAAGGCTTTGCAGCATATAGAGAATTTTACCGTATAAATTTTTCTTGTTTAGTTTTCTTGCTTTTGTGTCGTTAACATTGAAAATTTAATCAGGTGACAAAAAAATGGGGCATTAGAGGGTTAAGACGGCGCGTCACCGGGACAATAGGCAAAATACCGCGGAGCTACTATCGGGAGCCACCGTGGTGCAATGGTTAGCATGCCCGCCTTGCATACACAAGGTCGTGGGTTCGATTCCTGCTACGACCGAACACCAAGAAATTTTTCAGCGGTGGATTATCCCTGGTGACATTTCTGAGGGTTTCAAAGCTTCTCTAAGTGGTTTCACTGGAATGTGGAACGCCGTTCGGACTCGGCTATAAAAAGGAGGTCCCTTGTCATTGAGCTTAACATGGAATCGGGCAGCACTCAGTGATAAGAGAGAAGTTCACCACTGTGGTATCACAATGGACTGAATAGTCTAAGTGAGCCTGATACATCGGGCTGCCACATAACCTAACCTAACCTAACCTACTATCGTGCAGCTTGTATACACAGAAAAAATATCACCAAAATATTTCCAATTAAAAAGTTGATAGATGTTGAACATTTTTATAGTCAGTTAAAAATGTGGTGGGATTTTTACATTTTTAAATAAAATTTTTTCAAATAATCAATTTTTTAGTCAAACTTCAAACACAAAGTCAGACAAAAAAGTAATTGAAAATAGTCCCGTTTTTAATTCAAAAAATTAATTGAGTTTTGCAATCAACATCAATTACATTTTTAATTGAATCAATTAAAAAATTAATTTAAATTTTCCAATCAAATCAATTAATTTTTTTAATCAAATATTTTTTGATGATTAAAACAATTGATTAAAACTGTGATTGGCTATCATTTTCGAGATTGAAGATAAAAAATTAATTGGATCAAATAATTTCGTGATTGAATCAGAATTTTTGTTTTGAGTGTGTGTATTATTTAATACTAACAAAAAACGGCATATATATTAACATCCATTTTTTCCATTTTCAATCCACAGTGCGGCGGCGGAAACTCACAGCAGCAACTGTCTGTTTACAAATTCTCTACATTTTATGAGTAAAATACGTCCATGTTGAATGAGTGCTTTTGTACGACTGACCGACACAATAAATGCGGTCGATTAGGAAGTTGTTGTAGTTTTTGACTTGTCGGTTTTTTTTTTGTCTCATGGATTAATACTTCTTTTTTTGTGTTATGCTAGAAACGTTTTTCTAACCACATGCATTTTATGAATCATTTGTTCCCTACGTTTGAGTGCTATGAGGTAACCTAATTTTTTTTTTTTTAATGTAAGGCGGGTATTAAATTCGCACGAAAATAGTAATTTCCCGGTTACATTTCTTTAATAAAAAATTTTGTCAAAATTTTATTTCTATAGACAATTTTCTCAAAATTTTATTTCTATAGAAAATTTTTTCAAAATTTTATTTCTACTGATTTTTTTTTTTTAATTTTATTTCTATAGAATTTTTTTTTCAAAATTTGACTTCTATAGAAAATTTCGTCAACATTTTATTTCGATAGAAAATTTAGTGAACATTTTTTTTCTATAGAAAATTTTGCCAAAAACTCATTTTTTCTATACAGAAAATGTTGTCAAAATTTTATTTCTATATAGAAAATTTTGTCAATTTTAATGCTATAAAAATTTTTCACAATATTTAATTTTTATAGAAAAATTCATTTCTATAGAAAATTTTCTCAAAATTTTATTTCTATAGAAAATTTTCTCAAAATTTTATTTCTATAGAAATTTTTTTTCAAAATTTTATTACTATTGATTTTTTTTTAAATTTTATTTCTATAGAAAATTTAGTCAAAATTTGACTTCTATAGAAAATTTCGTCAACATTTTATTTCTATAGAAAATTTAGTGAACATTTTTATTTCTATAGAAAATTTTGTCAAAAACTCATTTTTATAGAAAATGTTGTCAAAATTTTATTTCTATAGAAAATTTTGTTAAAATTTTATCTTTATAGAAAAATTTGTCAAAATTTATTTCTATAGCAAATGTTGTCAAAATTTTATTTCTATTGAAAAATTTTTTTTTAAATTTTATTTGTATAAAAAATTTTGTCAAAATTTTATTTGTATAAAAAATTTTTGTCAAAATTATATTTGTATAAAAAAATTTTGTCAAAATTTTAATTCTATAGATTTTTTTTTTAATTGTACTTCTATATAAATTCTTTTCAAAATTTTATTTCTATAGAAAATATTCTTAAAATTTTATTTCCATATAGAATTTTTTCAAAATTTTATTTCTATAGAATTTTTTATCAACATTTTATTTCTATAGAAAATGTTGGCAAAAGTTTTTTGCTATAGAATATTTTCTAAAAATTTTATTTCTATAGAACATTTTGTCAAAATTTTATTGCTATAAAAAATGTTCATAATATTTAATTTTTATAGGAAATTTGGTCAACATTTTATTTCTATAATTACATTTTGGCAAACGTTTATTGCTATAGAAAATTTTCTAAAAATATTATTTCTATAGAAAATTTTCTAAAAATTTTATTTCTATAGAAAATTTTCTCAAAATTTTATTTTATAGAAAATTTTGTCAAAATTTTATTTCTATAGACAATTTTGTGAAAATTTTATTTCTATAGAAAATTTTGTCAATATTTTATTTCTATAAAAAATTTTGACAAAATTTTATTTCTGTAGATTTTTTTTAAGTTTATTTCTATAGAAAATTTTGTCAAAATTTGACTTCTATAGAAAATTTCGTCAACATTTTATTTCTATAGAAAATTTTGTCAAAAACTCATTTTTATAGAAAATTTTGTCAAAAACTCATTTTTGTAGAAAATGTTGTCAAAAATTTATTTCCATAGAAAATTTTGTTAAAATTTTATCTCTATAGAAAAATTTGTCAAAATTTATTTCTATGGATAATGTTGTCAACATTTTATTTCTATAGAAAATTTTTTCAAAATTTTATTTTTATAAAAAATGTTGTCAAATTTATATTTGTATAAAAAATGTTGTCAAAATTTTAATTCTATAGAATTTTTTTTTTAAATTTTATTTCTATAGAAAATATTCTTAAAATTTTATTTCCATATAAAATTTTTTTCAAAATTTTATTTCTATAGAAAATTTTCTTAAAATTTTATTTCTATAGAAAATTTTATCAACATTTTATAGAAAATGTTGGCAAAAGTTTTTTGCTATAGAATATTTTCTAAAAATTTTATTTCTATAGAAAATTTTGTCAAAATTTTATTGCTATAAAAAATTTTCACAATATTTAATTTTTATAGAAAATTTGGTCAACATTTTATTTCTTTAATTACATTTTGGCAAAAGCTTATTGCTATAGAAAATTTTGTAAACATTTTATTTCTATAGAAAATTTTGTAAAAATTTTATTTCTATAGAAAATTTTGTCAATATTTTATTTCTAAAAATTTGACAAAATTTTACTTCTATACAAAATGTTGTAAAAATTTTAATTCTATCGAAATTTTGTTTTTTCAAAAGTTTATTTCTATAGAAATTTTTTTCAAAATTTTATTTCTATAGAAATTTTTCTAAAATATTTATTTATATAGAAAATTTTTCTAAAATTTTATTTATATAGAAAATTTTCTTAAAATTCTATTTCTATAGATTTTTTTTTCAAAATTTTATTTCTATAGAAAATTTTGTCAAAATTTTATTTCTATAGAAAATTTCGTCAAAATTTTATTTCTATAGAAAATTTTGTCAAAATTTTATTTCTACAGAAAATTTTCTAAAAACTTTATTTCTATTGAAATTTTTCTCAAACCTTTATTTCTATAAAATTTTTTTTTCTACAGAAAATTTTGTCAAAATTTTATTTCTATAGAACATTTTGTCCAAATTTTATTTCTACAGAAAATTTTCTAAAAACTTTATTTCTATTGAAATTTTTCTCAAACCTTTATTTCTATAAAAAATTTTTTTTCTACAAAAAATTTTGTCAAAATTTTATTTCTACAAAAAATTTTGTCAAAATTTTATTTCTATAGAAAATTTTGTCTTCTTAAAATTCTATTTCTATAGAAATTTTTTTTTTCAATATAGAAAATATATATAGAAAATTTTGTCAAAATTTTATTTCTATAGAAAATTTTGTCGAAATTTTATTTCTTTAGCAATTTTTCTAAAAATTTTATGTACTCATATATTGAAAATTTTCTTAAATTTTTTTTTATATAGCAAATTTTGTCAAAATTTTATTTCTATAAAAAATTTTGTCAAAATTTTATTTCTATAAAAAATTTTGTCAAAATTTTATTTCTATAGAAAATTTTCTAAAAATTTTATTTCTATTGAAATTTGGTGAAGTACACCTTAGTTGGAATAATTTCAAGAATAATCTGAATGATATCGATCAATAAGGTTTTATAAGCTTGTAAATAAAAAAAAAATGAACTGTCACTGGCATAAGTCTTATGTCAGATGATGGCATATTCACTTCTTTGTTTTCAGATTTTTTCTGCAAAGACGTCTGTGTTTATCTTAAAGATTTAATTTACCACATATTTGTAGAATTTCGTTTTGAGGGAGAACTAAAAATGCTCCCTCCAATTCTATGCTTTTGAGTTGATTTCCTATCAGAATTTCTCTTGCATTTAATAATATTCGCGTATGATCTTCTATGTCTGTACTCCACATTGTGTTTGATCTTATTTTCACGCTGATTTGTATATTTAGCAAATGATTGTAATCTTGGGGCAGCAGGTTATGGTTCAATAGTTATGTTAATGGGCCATTGGCGTGTTTTGTTTTTATTGTAATTTTTCCCCCTACTGCTTATTACCAACAATCATCATAAAAGAGTGAATAAAAAATACGATCTATTATCAGGTCTTTTAATTTTAGGCTCTATAAATTTCAAAGTAAGATTGAGTTTGTGCGTTATATCAATTGCACTCAAAACAAAGAAAAAAAAAAAAAAAAAAAAAAAAAAAAAAAAAAAAAAAAAAAAACAGTGAACCCATAAACCTAGGTGTATATTTTACATGAAATGTTTGGGTTTTTTGAGATAATTGTAAACATTTTTAATTTTCTGCTCGAAACTTTTAAAATATAATTGCAATGACTAAAAATCCTTTAAACATACAAAAAAAAAATAATAATAATAAAATAATTTCTGGAGATGCGGGGCATCGATCCCCGTACCTCTCACATGCTAAGCGAGCGCTCTACCATCTGAGCTACATCCCCCCGTGTACACTCAACGAATTGTCATACATTATGAATTTGTTATCTGCTTTTGTTAACCTTTTTTTGTATAATAATAAATCACCCTATCTTTCCTCAGTAGATTAATAAATTAATTAATTTGAAGATAGTTAAAAAAAAAAAAAAACAAATGTATATTAAAAAGTATCTGATTTGTGGAAAAGATATCAAAGATTATTAATATAAAAATAAGGGCCTTCAAATTGCGATGAAACAAGAAAATGTAATTTTTTCTATTCAAATAAATTTTTCAATTCAATTCATTTTATTCATCCAACATTTCAGATTTACATATAGTATTTATGACTATTTCAAGATTTATCTTTGAGATACTGTAACATATAAATAATATATAGATTTTTGTAAATTTAATTAAAATTTATAAAGTAATTTAGATTTCGTAGGTAAAAGTGTGGAAAAACCTTAGGATGAAGGATTCAAGGATGGCTCTAAAATTAGTGGTGAATATGGCTAAATTTATTTTGCAAATTAAGTTCGAGTTTAGCCGCTAAAATTGTCATTTTTTCACGATTACTTTTCGTTAATAATCCATTTTAAGGAATACAAACTTTGTGAAAATTACCACTAAGGCAACATATTTTCGCAGAAACGAAATCTGCATTGCAAACTTCCATTAGGAATGATCCCCAATATATTTGAATGATATTCGCTTAATTAGCCCCTTGGTCGAATAACGCACACTCAGAGAAGGAATATGATCACCTCAAACGTATTTCAAGAGGAAAAAGGTTTTTTTTGGATGGTGACCATTTAATATGTTTATCGTACCCATGTTATTTTCTCGGAAATTATGTACAACAGGTTGGCTGATAAGTCCTTGGTCTGACACATAGATGGCGTCGCTAAAGGGTGATACGGTCAAAATTTGGTCAAGGGAAAACGCGTGTAAATCGGTGAAATCGTTTATTTAAAAAATCAAATTAAATTTCTTTTTCAAGTTCAATTAGTATAAAATTCAGGAAAAATATTCAGTTAGGCTTTCGCTTTTCCAAATCCGAATTGCCGGGCCTCACGCTTGACACCTGCCATCAGATTTTGTACAGCCACCTTGTCCAGCTTCTTCGCCGCAGAAAGCCAGTTTGCCTTGAACTGCTGCTCGTCCTTAGCAGTTTTTTTGGTCTTCTTTAGGTTCCGCTTGACAATAGCCCAGTATTTCTCAATTGGGCGGAGCTCTGGCGTGTTGGGAGGGTTCTTGTCCTTGGGAACCACCTGCACGTTGTTGGCGGCGTACCACTCCATGGCCTTTTTACCGTAATGGCAAGATGCCAAATCCGGCCAAAACAGTACGGAACAACCGTGTTTCTTCAGGAAAGGCAGCAGACGTTTATTCAAACACTCTTTCACGTAAATTTCTTGGTTGACAGTCCCGGAAGCTATGAAAATGCTGCTTTTCAAGCCACAGGTACAGATGGCTTGCCAAACCAAATATTTCTTTGCGAACTTTCACAGTTTTATGTGCTTGAAAATATCTGCTACCTTTCCCCTTCCTTTTGCCGTATAAAACTCCTGTCCCGGAAGCTGCTTGTAGTCGGCTTTGACGTAGGTTTCGTCGTCCATTACCACGCAGTCAATCTTCGTCAGCATCGTCGTGTACAGCCTCCGGGATCGCGCTTTGGCCGTCGTATTTTGTTTATCATCGCGATTTGGAGTCACTACCTTCTTGTAAGTCGATAGTCCGGCTCGTTTTTTTTTGGCTCGATGCACGGTTGTAGACGATACACCCAGCTTATTTGTGGCATCTCGGAGAGAGAGGTTAGGGTTTCGCTTGAAACTTCCGGCAACTCTCTTTGTCGTCTCAGCGGCTTCCGGTTTTCGATTTCCCCCCGATCCAGACTTCCTGGCTGTCGACAAACGTTCCCCAAACACTTTAATTACATTTGTAACGGTTGATTTGGCAACTTTTAGCAATTTTGCCAGCTTTGCGTGCGAGTAGCTCGGATTTTCGCGATGCGCGAGCAAAATTTTGATACGCTGCTCTTCTTCCTTGGACGGCATTTTGACAACTGAAGAGTGAATTCCAAAATCAAAATAGGAGCAACATTCTACACACAGACACCGTCAAAATGAGGGGTGTTCAGGTTTTTTAAATGCAAAATTGAAAGAAATACGTCAAGTTTATATTGACCAAATTTTTTAAGATTTCCCATTGATAATAATGTCAGACATTCAAGCTACTTTCGTTTATCAGCTTTTGCTAGAAAATTTCGCTCTAATGTTCTAAACATACGTTCAAAAAGTTCAATGATCGAACAAAAATCTACTGGAGATGCGGGGCATCGATCCCCGTACCTCTCACATGCTAAGCGAGCGCTCTACCATCTGAGCTACATCCCCTATATTGAAGTCAATGCGGTATTTAAAGCTCTTAGTAGGTACTAGTGACGATAAAGTTTAAATATCATATTGCGGTACCTGCTATTGTTTTTTGTCAATGCAATTAATCAGGCAAATCACGTTCCACTATAAAATGCATACAATTGTTATAAAAGTATTTTTTTGTTGGGAGACATTACAAATTTATTGTAATTACTGATAAATATTTGGCTATGAATTACAAAGTTATTAAGCATCAATTATTGCACAAATATCTAGATCATCTGTGCTAGCAACCCAAGGAGTTTTAATTGCAATTAAACCTTACTTTAAAAACAGAGTAACATTGCTATTGGTAATCATGCCCTTAAGACCACAGAATGATATGCATACAATTCTCTGATAAATTATTTTCACTTATACATCAAGATATTTTTCATTTGATAATACTATCAATTCTATAGCTGTGTTCATTAATTATTGTTGCAAAGTATTTCATTTAATTACTAAAGATAGTTTGCCGTATACTGGGATTCGATCCCACGACTTGGATAATTTTAAAATTTCTCATCGCCTAGAACGTCAGACATTCAAGCTACTTTCGTTTATCAGCTTTTGCTAGAAAATTTCACTCTTACGTTCTGGACACAAATTAGCAACACATTGAATCGAATAAAAATGTACTGGAGATGCGGGGCATCGATCCCCGTACCTCTCACGTGCTAAGCGAGTGCTCTACCATCTGAGCTACATGCCCTATATTGAAGTCAAAGCGATATTTTAATAGGTACATATATACTAGTGAAGATGAAGTTTAAATATCGTATAGCAGTTATAGTAGTTTGACACTGCAGTTATTCAAACATATCACATTTTAATGTAAAATGCATACGACTGTTATACAAAATGCGTAGAAACATTGTTAGTGGTAATCATGCCCTTAAGTTCACAGAAAGGTAGGCATACACTTTTCAGTTATATATAAACATATTTTTCATTGGACAATACGATCAATTGTATTGCATTGTTTAGTGATAATATTTGCAAACTATTTCATTTAATTCCTGGAGATAATTTGCCGTATTATTCGATGCTCTACCATCTGAGCTACATCCCCTCATAAAAATGTGAAGTGACCTCAACAAAAATATATTAATAGAATGAGTTATAAAAATTGCAATTAATAATAGTAATAATAAAAATATTTTTTGGAGATGCGGGGCATCGATCCCCGTACCTCTCACATGCTAAGCGAGCGCTCTACCATCTGAGCTACATCCCCTATATTGAAGTCAATGCGGTATTTAAAGCTCTTAGTAGGTACTAGGGAAAATGGAGTTTAGTTATCGTATGGATGGTATGGAAGTTTGTAAATGCAATTATCACGTTCTCGTATAAAATGCATACAATTTTGTTATACAAAATGAATTCTAATGTAATTTCAAAATATTTAGTCAATGATTTACAAAGTTGCTATGATTCAATAATTACACAAATATTTTGATCATCTGTGATTTCAACCCAAGGGGTTTTAATTGTAATTACACACTCATTTAGAAAACATAAACGTTGCTACACCCTCACAAAAAATCGCTTCTGTAACATATACTCCCAAACATATTTTGCTTCAAGCATATACATTTTTGGGTATTGCCCAAACATTTATATGTTTGATCTCTACCAATATATAATATGTTTGAAAGCATATTGGTCTAAACAATATATGTTTGGGTAGTCTAAGTTCCAAACATTTTGTATTTTTGCATCCAAATTCAATAATGTTGTCTTCCAAAAAACAACATGTTATTATGTGACCATATAATATGTTTGGAAGCATTTTGCACCCAAAAATATTATATGCTTAAAAAAAATTCTCCCAAACAATATTGTGCTCAAAATTTTATTTATTTATTTATATATTTACAATCATAATGAATTATGAAAATAAACAGGTAATATAGGTGCTAACAACATAGGTTTTCGACCTGAATGCTCAACATTTTGTTTCTGCCCAATTCTATATTCCCCGACATCTTTCTCACTTCCACGAGATTTTTTAGTTCTTAGCACCTTTTTCTGTAATACAAACATTGTACACGGATGAAAAAGACTGTTTTTCATATGTTTGGCTATAAACATTATATGTGTGGAACACAAATTTATAAACACAATATTTTTGAGTGCAAGCATATAATGTTCATAAACTAGCATAACATGTTTGGGACATATATGTTAATATGTTAGAACATATTATGTTTGGGTCATAAAATGTTTTTAAATATAATATGCTTGGATGCAAACATATATTAATTTAGAAATAGCCTATAAACATATATGTGTTTAGTAGCTTGGAGCGCTATTTAACAGGGAGCGATATTGAATTAAGTTGGTGGTTGTTGCTTGTTATTACAAAATTAACATTTTATTTTTCCTTGGGCAATTGATCAGCTACTTCTTTGATCCTTACAAACGGTGTGGTCCGCTGTTCGAATCCCCGTCCGGCAAAAGGTAAAATTAAAATAAAAAAAAAAATCATACAATTGAATAATTTCTTCTACAATGTTTGTATTACAGAAAAAGGTGCTAAGAACTAAAAAATCTCGTGGAAGTGAGAAAGATGTGGGGGAATATACAATTGGGCAGAAACAAAATTTTGAGCATTCAGGTCGAAAACCTATGTTGTTAGCACCTATATTACCTGTTTATTTTCATAATTCATTATGATTGTAAATAAATAAATAAAATTTTGAGCACAATATTGTTTGGGAGAATTTTTTTAAGCATATAATATTTTTGGGTGCAAAATGCTTCCAAACATATTATATGTTCACATAATAACATATTGTTTTTTGGAAGACAACATTATTGAATTTGGATGCAAAAATACAAAATGTTTGGAAATTGACTACCCAAACATATATTGTTTAGACCAATATGCTTTCAAACATATTATATATTGGAAGAGATCAAACATATAAATGTTTGGGCAATAGCCAAAAATGTATATGCTTGAAGAAAAATATGTTTGGGAGTATATGTTACAGAAGCGATTTTTTGTGAGCGTGTAGAAGAAATTATTCAATTTTATGATTTTTTTTATTTTAATTTTTCTATTTCTAAATTAATATATGTTTATAGGCTATTTCTAAATTAATATATGTTTGCATCCAAGCATATTATATTTACAAACATGTTATGTCCCAAACATAATATGTTCTAACATATTAACATATATGTCCCAAACATGTTATGCTAGTTTATGAACATTATATGCTTGCACTCAAAAATATTGTGTTTAAAAATTTGTGTTCCAAACATATAATGTTTATAGCCAAACATATGAAAAACAGTCTTTTTCATCCGTGTAGTGATAATCATGGACTTGAGTTCACATGAAGGTAGATAAATAATTTGCTCATAACATTTTGTCAGTTATAGCTTAACGCATTTGAAAATTGTCTCTCTGCGTTGATTTATTTTATTGTCGCAATTTATTTCATTTCATAACTAGAGATAATTCAGGGGTTCGATCCAACGTCTTTGATAATATTTCGGTTTTCCATTGACTATAATGTCAGACATTCAAGCTAATTTCCTTTTTTAAAGTCTTGTAGAAAATTACATTCTAACGTTCTGAACACAAGTCAAAAACTCGATGATCGAACTAAAATCCACTGGAGATGCGGGGCATCGATCCCCGTACCTCTCACATGCTAAGCGAGCGCTCTACCATCTGAGCTACATCCCCTATATTGAAGTCAAAGCGATATTTTAATAGGTAAATACATACTAGTGAAGATGAAGTTTAAATATCGTATAGCAGTTATAGTAGTTTGCCACTGCAGTTATTCAAACATATCACATTTTAATGTAAAATGCATACGACTGTTATACAAAATGAGTAGAAACATTGTTAGTGGTAATCATGCCCTTAAGTTCACAGTAATCATGCCCTTAAGTTCACAGAGAGGTTGGCATACACTTTTTCAGTTATATATAAACATATTTTTCATTGGACAATACGATCAATTGTGTTGCGGTGTTTAGTGATTATATTTGCAAACTATTTCATTTAGGTAGGTAGGCATACACTTTTTCAGTTATATGTAAACATATTTCTCATTGGACAATACGATCAATTGTGATTTATATTAGTGATTATATTTGCAAACTATTTCATTTAATTCCTGGATATAATTTGCCGTATTATTCGATGCTCTGCCATCTGAGCTACATTCGCTCATAAAAATGTGAAGTGACCTCAACAAAAATGTATTGATAGAATGAGTTATAAAAATTGCAATTAATAGTAGTAATAATAAAAATAAGTTTTGGAGATGCGGGGCATCGATCCCCGTACCTCTCACATGCTAAGCGAGCGCTCTACCATCTGAGCTACATCCCCTCATAAAAACTGTCAAGTGACCTCAACAAAAATGTATTAATAGAATTTGTTTTGAGTTATAAAAATTGCAATTAATATTAGTAATAATAAAAATAATTTTTGGAGATGCGGGGCATCGATCCCCGTACCTCTCACATGCTAAGCGAGCGCTCTACCATCTGAGCTACATCCCCTATATTGAAGTCAAAACGATATTTTAAACGGTAAATATCTACATGTGACTATGGAGTTTAAATATCCTATAGCAGGTATAGTAGTTTGCCACTGCAATTAGTCAAACATATCACGTTTAAATATAAAATGCATACGATTGTTATATAAAATGAGTATAAACATTGTTAGTGGTAATCATCGCCTTAAGTTCACAGAAAGGTATGCATACAATTTGTCGATATATATTTTTTGTCAATTATAGATCAACATATTTCTCATTTGACAATACGATCGATTGTGTTGACGCGTTGAGGGATTATAGTTGCAAACTATTTCATATAATTATTGGAGATAAATTGACGTATTATTGTATTCGATCCGTTGATTTATTTCCCATTGAAAATAATGTCAGATATTTAAGCTACTTTCGTTTATCAGCTGTTGCTAGAAAATTTCGCTCTAATGTTCTAAACACAAGTAACAAACTGAATGATCGAACAAAAATCTACTGGAGATGCGGGGCATCGATCCCCGTACCTCTCACATGCTAAGCGAGCGCTCTACCATCTGAGCTACATCCCCTATATTGAAGTCAATACAATATTTGAATCTCATAGTAGGTTCTATTGACGATGGAGTTTAAATATCATATTGCTATACCTGTTATAGTAGTTTGTCAATGCAATTAATCAAGCAAATCACGTTCCACTATCAAATGCATACAATTATTGTACAAAATATACAATTATTTCTTTTGGAGACATAACCAAAATTTATTGTAATTGCTGAAGAAATTTTTATATGAATTACAAAGTTATTAAGCATCAATTATTGCACAAATAGATCTAGATCATTTGTGCTAGCAACCCAAGGAGTTTTAATTGCGATTAACAAGTTGGCTGATAAGTCCCGGGTCTAACAAAGAATATCACATTTTTTTGTCAAAATTCGTTTTTATTATTCAACATAGTTCCCTTCAAGAGCGATACAACGATTATAACGACCTTCCAATTTTTTGATACCATATTGGTAGTACTCCTTCGGTTTTGCCTCAAAATAGGCCTCAGTTTCGGCGATCACCTCTTCATTGCAGCCAAATTTTTTCCCTGCGAGCATCCTTTTGAGGTCTGAGAACAAGAAAAAGTCGCTAGGGGCCAGATCTGGAGAATACGGTGGGTGGGGAAGCAATTCGAAGCCCAATTCATGAATTTTTGGCATCGTCCTCAATGACTTGTGGTACGGTGCGTTGTCTTGGTGGAACAACACTTTTTTCTTCTTCATATAGGGCCGTTTTGCCGCGATTTCGACCTTCAAACGCTCCAATAACGCCATATAATAGTCACTGTTGATGGTTTTTCACTTCTCAAGATAATCGATAAAAATTATTCCATGCGCATCCCAAAAAACAGAGGCCATTACTTTGCCAGCGGACTTTTGAGCCTTTCCCGCTTCGGAAACGGTTCATCGGTCGCTGCCCACTCAGCCAACTGTCAATTGGACTCAGGAGTGTAGTGATGGAGCCATGTTTCATCCATTGTCACATATCGACGGAAAAACTCGGGTGTATTACGAGTAACAGCTGCAAACACCGCTCAGAATCATCAACACATCAAATGTGAACTCGCGCGGCACCCATTTTGCACAGAGCTTCCGCATATCCAAATATTGATGAATGATATGACCAACACGTTCCTTTGATATCTTTAAGGCCTCTGCTATCTCGATCAACTTCATTTTACGGTCATTCAAAATCATTTTGTGGATTTTTTTTGATGTGTTCGTCGGTAACCACCTCTTTCGGGCGTCCACTGCGTTCACCGTCCTCCGTGCTCATTTCACCACGCTTGAATTTTGCATACCAATCAATTATTGTTGATTTCCCTGGGGCAGAGTCCGGAAACTCATTATCAAGCCAAGTATTTGCTTCCACCGTATTTTTTCCCTTCAGAAAACAATATTTTATCAAAACACGAAATTCCTTTTTTTTCCATTTTTTTCACAATAACAAAAGTTGCTTCACAAAAGACGCTCTATCACACAAACTAATTGACTTACAGACGTCAAATTTTGACACGAATCATTTGAAGGTTGGTACTATATAAAAATAATATGCATTTAATACTAGCGACGCCATCTATGTGTCGGACCGGGGACTTATCAGCCAACCTGTTAAACCTTACTTTAAAAACATTGCTATTGGTAATCATGCCCTTAAGACCACAGAACGATATGCATACAATTCTCTGATAAATTATTTTCACTTATATATCAGGATATTTTTCATTTGATAATACTATCAATTCTATAGCTGTGTTCATTAATTATTGTTGCAAATAATTTCATTTAATTACTAAAGATAGTTTGCCGTATTCTGGGATTCGATCACACGACTTGGATAATTTTAAAATTTCTCATCGTCTAGAATTTCAGACATTCAAGCTATTTTCCTTTTTTAAATTCTTGTAGAACATTTCACTCTAACGTTCTGAACACAAGGCAAAAACTCAACGATCGAATAAAAATTTTTTGGAGATGCGGGGCATCGATCCCCGTACCTCTCACATGCTAAGCGAGCGCTCTACCATCTGAGCTACATCCCCTCATATGATGCATCGAACAAAACCTTTCACACATTAAACAAGCTTTCAATATTAATTAAATGTAATAGATGTTTTTTATTTGGAAAACTTTTTTAAAATATAAAATAAATATTTTTAGTAATAATATTTAATTTAAACAAAAAAGTGATTTTTACTGTTTTCTAATTTTGTTTTTGTTTTAAATAGATTTTATTAAAAATAAAATTTTTTTGGAGATGCGGGGCATCGATCCCCGTACCTCTCACATGCTAAGCGAGCGCTCTACCATCTGAGCTACATCCCCTCATAAAAAAATGTGTCATTGACCTCACCAAAATATGTATTAATAGAATTATTTATAAAAAAGAATTATTTATAAAAATTTTGCAATAATTAAAATATTTTTGGAGATGCGGGGCATCGATCCCCGTACCTCTCACATGCTAAGCGAGCGCTCTACCATCTGAGCTACATCCCCTGAATGCGATTGAATAGCAGTAAACTGCATTTAAAATTAATTTAAGCAAATTCATGTATACACCTCTCACTAAGCATAACACATAACTCCCCCGCCCATTAATGGCCATAGAGCGGTTGACACAACTAAACCCAAATCGCCAATAGTATCTAGTGAAACGTGTCCAAAAACACTGCAGGTTCGTTTATTTCGGTCTACATTTTTTACATATTGCAAAGGGGCATGTATATCTATACATTTCAATTGGTTTTTGTTATGAAAAGGTCGCTATATGGCAAGCGTATAAGCAGTTTGAAATATTAACTGCTAACAGTGTTAAAATAGATCCGAAAATTAAAAGAAATAATTTTCTATATATTATATATAGTTTTATATTTTAACCATAAATTTGGTCAATCATAAGTAACTGATTTGTTATGCAGAAAAGATATATGATATATGTGGAAACTAATTCAGCCCTGCCAATTACAAAAAAAAAAAAACAAGTAAGGAAAGTCTAAAGTCGGGCGGGGCCGACTATATTATACCCCGCACCACTTTGTAGATCTAAATTTTCGATACCATATCACATCCGTCAAATGTGTTGGATGCTATATATAAAGGTTTTTGTCCCAAATACATTCATTTAAATCTGACTCCATCTGAACAAAATTTATAATCTATAGACTTAAAATTTAAGTCGGCTAATGCCCTGGGATGGTACACTATGTTAGTAAAACAATACACGAAACATTTTAAACTGAATCAATTTTGAGGCAACTTCCCAAAAGTGTATTTATGATTTATCGGTCGATAGATATGTATTAGAAATAAAGGAACATTTGAGTCACTTTTACAAGTTTTCGACAATTTTATAAGGAAAATGTGGGTATTTTGGTAATTTTTGCCCAAATCGGAAAATCATAATTGATAAGTCCCCGGTCTGACACATAGATGACGTCGCTAGTATTAAATGCATATTATTTTTATATAGTACCAACCTTCAAATGATTCGTGTCAAAATTTGACGTCTGTAAGTCAATTAGTTTGTGAGATAGAGCGTCTTTTGTGAAGCAACTTTTGTTATTGTGAAAAAAATGGGAAAAAAAGGAATTTCGTGTTTTGATAAAATACTGTTTTCTGAAGGGAAAAAATATGGTGGAAGCAAAAACTTGGCTTGATAATGAGTTTCCGGACCCTGCCCCAGGGAAATCAACAATAATTGATTGGTATGCAAAATTCAAGCGTGGTGAACGCAGTGGACGCCCGAAAGAGGTGGTTACCGACGAAAACATGAAAAAAATCCACAAAATGATTTTGAATGGCCGTAAACTGAAGTTGATCGAGATAGCAGAGGCCTTAAAGATATCAAAGGAACGTGTTGGTCATATCATTCATCAATATTTGGATATGCGGAAGCTCTGTGCAAAATGGGTGCCGCTCGAGCTCACATTTGACCAAAAACAACAACGAGTTGATGATTCTGAGCGATGTTTGCAGCTGTTAACTCGTAATACACCCGAGTTTTTCCATCGATATGTGACAATGGATGAAACATGTCTCCATCACTACACTCCTGAGTCCAATCGACAGTCGCTGAGTGGACAGCGACCGGTGAACCGTCTCCCAAGCAAGTAATGGCCTCTGTTTTTTGGGATGCGCATGGAATAATTTTTATCGATTATCTTGAGAAGGGAAAAATCATCAACAGTGACTATTATATGGCGTTATTGGAGCGTTTGAAGGTCGAAATCGCGGCCCCATATGAAGAAGAAAAAAGTGTTCTTCCACCAAGACAACGCACCGTGCCACAAGTCATTGAGAACGATGGCAAAAATTCATGAATTGGGCTTCGAATTGCTTCCCCACCCACCGTTTTCTCCAGATCTGGCCCCCCAGCGACTTTTTCTTGTTCTCAGACCTTAAAAGGATGCTCGCAGGGAAAAAATTTGGCTGCAATGAAGAGGTGATCGCCGAAACTGATGCCTATTTTGGGGCAAAATCGAAGGAGTACTACCAAAATGGTATCAAAAAATTGGAAGGTCGTTATAATCGTTGTATCGCTCTTGAAGGGAATTATGTTGAATAATAAAAACGAATTTTGACAAAACAAAAATGTGTTTTTCTTTGTTAGACCGGGGACTTATCAGCCAACCTGTTATTGAAGAAAGGGCGAGGAAAGCAACGGTAGCTTTATACTCGTGCAAAAAGGTAATAGGGAAAAAATGGGGACTAAAACCAAAAATTGTACATTGGCTATACA
This sequence comes from Haematobia irritans, assembly GCF_050003625.1. Lineage (NCBI taxonomy): Eukaryota > Metazoa > Arthropoda > Insecta > Diptera > Muscidae > Haematobia > Haematobia irritans. Next base: position 165,402,479 of record NC_134400.1, read on the forward strand.
CGACAGTGGTTAGACCTATAATGCTATATGGTGTTGTAGTCTGGTGGCCGGCACTTCACCAGCCGACAAGTTTAGACAAAGTTCAGCGTATGGCGTGCTTGTGTATCTCAGGTGCATTCAGCAAGACAGGAACAAATTCCCTTAATGTCATACTGCATCTATTGCCTTTAGACATTTTGGCCAAACCGTCAGCTGCAACAACGGCTGTGCGGTTGCGCGAGCTATCACTGTGGTCGGAAAAGCTACGGTCACAGTTCGGTCCTCAAAATAATGCCAGATGTGCCTAACGTAGTGGATTACACTTTGGCGAGACCACTTTTCGACAAAAAGTTTGAGACTCTAATTCCCAACAGTGAGGCGTGGTGTACACGGACCCCGGGGAATAAAAATATATAGATTTCTATACTGATGGCTCCAAATTGAATGGACAGGTGGGTTTCGGAGTATATTCTAAAGATCTGGAACTTCGAATAGCGAAAAGATTACCTAATCACTGTAGTGTTTTTCAGGCTGAAATATTAGCAATAAGAGAAGTGGTGAATTGGCTAAGAAATAATGTTCCAAAAAATGTGGGCATTAATATATACTCAGTCACCTGCAATAAAATCCTTGGACTCTGTGTTCCTCAACTCGAAAACGGCCATCGACTGCCGCAAATCTCTCAATGAGATGGCTGAGCAGCACAATATTCACCTAATATGGGTGCCTGGCCATAGGAACATACCGGGGAACTGCGAAGCAGATGAGCTAGCAAGGCTAGGAACTACCTTACATATTCCAGGGGAACCTGGAATCTGTTGGTATGCCTCTGGCTACCTGTAAGCTCATGCTGTGTGAGAAGGCTATTATGATGGCAAATGTTCGATGGGAGAATTGCAAGGGCTGTAACGACACCAAGCAAATATGGCCCCATTTAAACTTAAACCGCACACTAGATATGCTAGGGTTCTCGAGACGCCAGATATCACTCCTGATATCTGCTATAACGGGTCGCTGCCTGATAGGCGATTTTGCAAAAACTATAGGCGCGGAGTATGATGAGCTGTCATGATGCGGAGAAAAAGGAATCAATAAAACACCTCTTGTGTGAGTGTCCTGCATTTTGTGTAAGGCGTAAGCAAATTTTAGGGGCATATGGCTTCAGATTACTGGCGGACCTGGAAAACGTTAACTTAAGCAGTCTGCTAATGTTTTTGGAACAATCTGGTTGGTTCAACAGAAGAAAATAATCGAGAAGGTTCAGCGGTTAAAACTAGAAGTGCCCATATGTAATAGGTACTTTTAGTTAATGTGGTATGACAATGGACTGAATAGTCTAAGTGAGCCTGAATCTTAATCGGGCTGCCACTTTAACCTAACCTAATCAAAAAATTAATGGAGTTAAATTTTTTGTATTGAATTACTATAACAAATTAATTGAAATTTACTAATGAATTACACAATTACTTTTTAATTAATTGATCCAATTAATTTTTTTTTTAATGAAATGTCTTCAATCACGAAAATGATCAATCAAAGTTTTAACTGGACATTAAAAAATAGTTGGTTAATAAATTAATCGATTTCATTAGAAATTGATTTTTTAATTGATTCAATTAAAACTTTAATTGATGTTGATGTTGAAAACTCAATTAAGTTTTTCATTAAAAACGTGACTATTTTTATGACTATTTTAATTTTTAATCATTGAATTAATAGACTTAATGTTATTGTCTCAATTAATTTGTTAATTGAAATATTTTTCAATATCACTCAACTTTTTAATTGGAAATATTTTGGTGATATTTTTTCTGTGCACCAAAATATTTCCAATTAAAATGTTGATTGAAATTGAAAAATATTTCAATTAACAAATTAATTGAGACAATAACATTAAGTCTATTAATTCAATAATTAAAAATTAAAATAGTCATAAAAATAGTCACGTTTTTAATGAAAAACTTAATTGAGTTTTCAACATCAACATCAAATAAAGTTTTAATTGAATCAATTAAAAAATCAATTGCTAATGAAAATCAATTTTTGTTTATATTTTTTTTTTCTACAGTATCATTAATGAAATATGCATTCTTTTCTTTTTCCTTGCAGGTAAGTTCTTCAACAGATTTTCATTACATATTGGTATATACTGGAAAATAAAATCAGTTTGAATTTGCAAGTAAGTTCACAAATTATATTTGCTACTGCTAATATTAACACATTAAATAAATTAAAATTAAATAAAATTTGTGATTTAATTAGAAAATACACAAATAATAACTTTGATGTGGATTTTTCAATTTCTTAATTTATTTTTACTATAAATGCTAGTTTGTAAGGAAAGTGTCCATAAATAAATAGATAAATATTAAAACACTAAAATGATGGACTATATTTAGATGGTACTTTAATAACATCCCAGCACTAAAATGGTCGCCAAAAAAAAAAAAGTATTGAAAAATTCCTTTTTGGATCCAGAAGTGGTACAAAATTGAAGCAGAAGCGATGAATTTAACATGGGCTTGTCATAGGACGGATGTCCTCCATTTGCACTGAATTTGCACCACTTCTTATGGTGTGATGCGAATCTCCAGGGTTTTGGATGTCAATTAAGAAATGTTGTGATATTTTGACGAATAAATAATTTGTAAAATTTTTTATGATGTTTAATGCATTATAACGCTTGTCTGGAACGTTTGACATCAAATATTTTCATAAATTCGCAATTTTTCTAAAAAGGATTTAGCATTTTTTCGGAAATATTTAAATAATTTGCACTATTTTTTAATCTGTTTTTATCTTATTTGAAACAATAAAATTTTAAATTTCCCATTAAAAATATGAAAAAAAGCGAGTTATAAAAAATCTGACTCAAATAAAGAACATATTTGGGAGGACATTTTTGGAAGTTCTTTTAAAGTTGTACCTTTAGAAAAACTACTAATTTTTTTTTGCTGAGATGGCTGTCATGTTTTACATCTGCTATTGTTTTGTAAAAAAATATTTTGTAAATTTTAGGCATTTTACCAATCTAGTAGTGGCATTTCTCAACCCAATTTTTTCATTGTATTCAACCTTGCTTCACCCTGATCCTTAATTCACTTTTGTTTTTCTCTTGAAGGTTATACCAAGAGACGTGATTTTAATATTTCAGTATTCCATGAAATTGGTTTTGTGGTTTCCTCGTGACTTAATTTTCGAGCATCAAAAAAGAAGAATGTTTTCCCCCTGTACAAGTCATTGCAAAATTTTGCTCTTTATTTTCACAATAAAAAATACAATACAAACTTCACAAATCTGAAAATCGTATTTTTGCTGTAAATATTTTCTCAATGGTCCAGAATCAAATGAGAAATTTTTTATATTTATTCTATGTGTTGTTACACAACTTAAAGTGAGATATCTTTAGGACGAATTAATATTCCCTTAAGGACCATTAAATATGCAAATGTCTATTGTAAGCAAGGACATTCCTAGAAGAAATTTAATATGCATTATAATTGTTAATCAAAATATTTTTCTTGTTGTAATAACAATAATTATGGCATAATTTAAGGAAATATTATTAAAAATATTATGGCATATATTTAAAAGCCTAAATGGGACTTTTAGGATTAAAAAAAAAAACAAATATGAAAACCATTTATATTTTTTAATTTAGATTAAAATTGTCTATCTTGACTTCCAACATTTTCATTTTCAAAAGCCTGTTTTAAATACAAAGAAAAAATATCATCAAAATATTTCCAATTAAAAAGTTGAATGAAGTTGAAACACGTAAGAATAGGTCAGTTAAAAAAGTGGTGGATTTTTTTTTTTTAATTTTTTATTAAAAATTTATATCAAAAAATTAATTTTTCAATCAAACTAAACACACTACGTCAGTTCAGTTACGTTTTTAATTAACAATTAATTGAAGTTTGCAATCAACATCAATTAAATTTTTAATAGATTCAATTAGAAATTTAATTGAATTTTCCTAATGAAATCAATTAATTTTTCAAACAAGTATTTTTTTATGCCCAATAAAAAATGTGATTGATACTATCATTTTTGTTTCAATGAAGAAATTAATTGGATCAATTAATTTCGTGCTTGAATCAGAAAAAAAATTTGGATGTAACATTCAATTCACATATAAAAATATCACCAAAATCCATGTAAAAAGTTCATTGAACACAGAAAAAAATTCCACGAAATTTTTTGCCAATTAAAGTCTTAATTGAGTTTTAAAAAATATTCAATTAAAAATTTGATTGATTCAACAAATTTTTTGATTGAAAAAAAAAATCAATCACAAAAACTAATGGTATCAATTAATTTTTTAATTGGATCAATTAATTATACCCTCCACCATAGGATGGGGTATATTAACTTTGTCATTCCGTTTGTAACACATCGAAATATTGCTCTAAGACCCCATAAAGTATATATATTATGGGTCGTGGTGAAATTCTGAGTCGATCTGAGCATGTCCGTCCGTCTGTTGAAATCACGCTAACTTCCGAACGAAACAAGCTATCGACTTGAAACTTGGCAAAAGTAGTTGTTATTGATGTAGGTCGGATGGTTATGCAAATGGGCCATATCGGTCTACTTTTACGTATAGCCCCCATATAAACGGACCCCCAAATTTGGCTTGCGATTGCTCTAAGAGAAGCAAATTTCATCCGATCCGATTAGTACATGGTGTTAATATATGGTCTATAACAACCATGCAAAAATTGGTCCATATCGGTCCACTTTTACATATAGCCCCCATATAAACCGATCGCCAGATTTGGCTTGCGGAGCCTCAAAGAGAAGCAAATTTCATCCGATACGGCTGAAATTTGGTACCTGGTATTAGTATATGGTCTCTAACAACCATGCAAAAATTGGTCTATATCGGTCCATAATTATATATAGCCCCCATATAAACCGATTCCCAGATTTGGTTTGCGGATCCTCTAAGAGAAGCAAATTTCATCCGATCCGGCTGAAATTTGGTACATGGTATTAGTATATAGTCTCTAAGAACCATTCAAAAATTGGTCCATATCAGTCCATAATTATATATAGCCCCTATATAAACCGATCCTCAGATTTGAACTCCGGAGCCACTTGGACGTGCAAAATTCATCCGATCAGGTTGAAATTTGCAACGTGGTGTTAATATATGGCCGCTAATAACCATGCCAAAATAGGTCCATATCGGTCTATAGTTATATATAGCCGATCCCCAATCACACAAAAATTGGTCCATATCGGTTCATAATCATGCATGCCACTCAAGCAAAAATAATCTAGCAAAATTTCATTTCTATAGAAAATTTTGTCAAAATTTTATTTCTATAGAAAATTTTGTCGAAATTTTATTCCTATAGAAAATGTTGTCAAATTTTATTTCTATAGAAAATTTTGGCAAAATTTTACTTCTGTAGAAAATGTCAAAATTTTAATTCTATAGAGAATGTTGTCAAAATTTTAAATCTTTTGAAAATTTTGTAAAAATTTTATTTCTATAGAAAATTTTGTCAAAATATTATTTCTATAGAAAATTTTGTCCAAATTGTACTTTTATAGAAAATGTTGTCAAAATTTTATTTTGTCAAAATTTTATTTCTATAGAAAATGTTGTCAAACTTAACCCTCTAATGCCCAAGCCCGCCTTTAGGCGGGCTTCATTTAATAAGGAAGCTTTTAGTAAAACACACCTTAAGACAACAAAAATGAACAAAATAAAAAGAAAACTTATTTGAAACTATTCAAGAGGCTTTGCAGCATATGCATATGAATTTTACCGTATAAAGTTTTCTTGCTTAGTTATCTTGCTTTTGTGCCGTCAACATTGAAAATTTAATCAGCTGGCAAAAAAATTGGGACATTAGAGGGTTAATTATATACAGCTGCGCTCAAAATAATAGTAGTAGCAAATAAATTAAAGCACCATCGTGATTTACAGTTTTTGTCGTAAAATTGGTACTGTACTCAGTGTTTTTAGGTTGCCGAACATATAGACGGGATCCTCTTCAATCATAAACCACCATTTTTGACTCATCCATCCAATGTTCCTCCATTTCTGTACTGGGGAATGTTCCTCCATTTCTGTACTGACCAATGGAAATCCTCTTGGGCATACTTTATTCTTTTCGATACATGTTTTTTTTGAAAGGAGAGTGACTTTTCTTGGACTATGGACAGCTAAATTGTTGTCGTCTTTTAATTGTTTGTAAGCTAGCTTATAACCCTTTTATTTGTTTTGGAGCTTGCAAAGGGATTCTTCTTATGTCGATTTTTTTACAACAACAATAGCATCAGAAGTTAAACCAACGGTATTTTTTTATTATGCACACTCCAAACAATGATATAGTAAAAAACAAAGATAAAATAAACCTTTAGTGGAAGGAATAATAGAAGCAGAAAAAAATTCAGCACAGCACTACTATTATTTTGAGCACAACTGTACGTATTTAATCGGCCATTTTAAGTTTAATATATACCACGTATGGACTACGTGGTATATATTACGGTATTAGGAAGTTTTAAGATACCTTGCCATCGGCAAGTGTTACCACAACCCAAGTAATTCGATTGTGGATGACAGTCTTCAGTAGAAGTTTCTACGCAATCTATGGTGGAGGGTACATAAGCTTCGGCCTGGCCGAACTTACGGCCGTATATACTTGTTTTTTAATTGATACTATCATTTATGTGTTCAGAAAAAAAAAACTTTCACTAAAATTTTTCCGATTAAAATCTTAATTGAGTTTTACAAAAATATTCAATTAAAATTTTAATTGATTCAACAAATTTTTTAATTGAAACAAAAATCAATCACACAAATTAATTGTATCAATTAATTTTTTAATTGCCTTTCAATTGATTTTTTAACTGATACTATCATTTCTGTGATTGAAGACATTTCAATTAAAAAATTAATTGGATCAATTAATTTCGTGATTGAATCAGAAAAATATGTTTGTGTGTAGTCAGTTAGATACTTCACTACTGAAAAGTTTCCAAAAAAGAAAGGTTCACTGAATAGAAGATATCTGCAATTTACTTTCTATTAACTTAAAAACGGCCCCAATTCCATTAAGAAGGTGATTGAAAATAGTTTTAGTTTTAATTAAAAAAATAATTGGATTTTGCAATCAATATCAATTAAATTTTTAATTAAATAAATTTAAAAAATAATTGAAATTTGATAATGAAATCAAGTGAAAATTCTATAAATGAAATCAGTATTCAAATTTAATTTTTTCTTTTTTTAGAATCCAGATGCTTCCTGAAAAATATATTTAGTTTAAACAAGCCGCATCTTTGACTTGAAATCAATACAAAAATCCATAAGGAAAGCTCAAACTATTTGCATCTAAGTTGCCGTTATTTTTTTTTTTTTTTTTTTTTTTTGTACGTATTAAAAAATTGTATTCTTTGAGTATAGTTGACAATTTATAAATATAAAAGAAAATATTTGTTCTATTCAATATGTAATGGTCGAAAAACCTACAAGCCATTAAACGGTATTTTACTACATACAAGTTTTCTACATTGCTTGTAATCGTTTTACACGCTCCCACATACACGCTCCTCATAATATTCACGCACACACCGATGTCTTGTAAACGTTGTGTGGGAGTACATTCTTTTATACAAGGATATGTTCCTTTGTACCAAGGATACATCCTTCATTCTCATGTTTACCAACACACACACATCAAGCAAATGTGTGAATACCCATGTACTTGAGTGTTTTAAATATGTTGTGGCTTATGCCCAAAGGCAATATGATGGATTCTTGGGAGGGACTTGGAATTCATTTTGCGTGTGATAAGTTCATCAACGGCCTGCATTCCTGGAGAAGAAACCCAATAGCAGAGCATCTGCTTAAGATAAAAGAGGTCACATAGCTACGACGGAGCTTCTTTGAAGAGACTTGAAAGTTTTGAAATTGATTTGCTTCATCATATGAGAATATTTAATCCTTGAAAGTAAATGAAGAAAACAAAATTAAAAATATTGATCAATAAAATGAAAATAAGTATTAGCTCCTGCCAAAATCTGGGCCGGTTATATATATTCTGAGATGATATGATTCGATTTGGATGTTTTTTTTTTCCTCAGATATTCAAATAAGCTTTTACTTTGGATGGTTTTTTTGTGTTAAATCCCTTTTGGGGTTCTAATTAATGACAAATGAGAGTTTATTTCATAATACAGTAATTCCGCGCTTATAGAGGCTCCTAACGTACTGGCGGCCACAGTTCCAAAAGGTCTCTTGTGCACATGATGTGTTTTTGGTTTTTTGCACAACATAAAATTGCCAATATTCATACGTTGGCTTTACTTCCTCATAGCCTATATAGATATCCATAAATGAACACAAAAAAGGTAGCAACCAGGTGTTAAATATAAATTATTTCACATATTGTAAATTTCGAATGCAATGACCCCAATTGTATGGTGGGATTTTGTTTTTAATATTATTATTTTGTTTTAATTTTTTTTTTTTCCTTTGAATCTGAGATGATAACTGTCTGGGTTTGACAAGTATTAGTTGCACCAATCATATGATTAGATACGTATATAAATAATTGAATTTTGCCTAAAATGTAGACATTAAGAGAGATAAATGGAAGTAAATGGATGAAGTTATGGCCAAAGAGTTGAGTCATCAGTCTTTTTTGTACAACACCTAAATGTAGGCCATGGTATTTTTTATACCCTGAGCAACAAAGTTTTTATCCAATCGGCTTCCGATTTGGCACAAGTATGTGTTTTGGAACCCAGAATAGAACCCTATTGATTTTTTAATATTTGGGGAAAAATAAAAGGACACAGGGAGACCCCATTTCTCCTCAAGTACATACCGTGAAACAATTAAACTTTCCAATTGAAATTTACAGAGGATGTTGAGTAGGTTATATTATTATAATGGATATCTGATTTCGTGATATTCGGAAGGGAAGAGGGGCATCGCCTTGCCCTGCTGTTTAAAAATTGGACTTATAAATTGCTTGAGATTTTCTGGGACGTTATATCATTTTTCGATATTGGGACGGGGAGGTAGACCTCCTCTAAAACTGAAAAAAAAAAACTAGAATTCTCAAGTTTACTTCAAATTAACAAAGGCCGAAGGGGAAGGTTATGAAATCAATATGGTGCACTTTATTTTTGGGTATTTGGACGGGAACCTTCTCCTTGCCCCCCACACTATGAAACTTGATGGAAAGTATACAGATTTTCTTGGAATTTGCAGAGAAAGTGACGTCCCTTTACAAAAATAGAGCAAAATCTAACCTTCTCCGATTTACTGGGATTGGGAAAAGATGATTAAATTTATGCAAGGTACATGATTCTTCGACGTTTGGTTGGGGAAGGGGAATAGTGAAGATGGGTAGTTTGTGAAATGAATGTAGAGTACGTGAATTTACGATATCTGATCGGGGAGGAGCGAAGGAGGGGGGTTCCCTTTTGCCCGATTTTTTGAAAATAGTAGAGGATTGTCTATAAATGGGAACTCGGTACATAATTTTATGATTTTTTCACAGGCTTCTGCCAGACTTTTTTACATAAAAAACTTAAATTTATATGGAGTTGACGGACAAAATAGAGGGTGCTTCACTTTCCGGTATGTTCTCCATGTCCAACACTGAAAAAACAGTGAACCCACCAGGAAAGATAACTTTCGATTAATATTAGAAAATTTTGAACTTTTTTAGAAAATTTTAACTAAACGGTATTACAAGCGCTGGCATCACTCCGATATGGCAAAAATTAGTAAATATTTTTCGACAAATTCAAGAAAATTTATTAGACATAACTAAATTTTTTCAGTAGTTAAAGAAAATTTTGTAGTTTTAAGAGAAATCTTGGAGTTCAAAATTGCAAGAATGTCTTTAGTGACATACGAAGTTCATGATGGACACATTTTTGGTAAAATTTACAAATTTAAAGAAATAATGAACTATTTTGTAAGAAATACGAAATTAGGAAATCTTTATGCTTTATTTGTGTATAACTTTTTCCCGTTTTTTAGTTCATTTAACTAACATACGCAAAAAATTATTTGACTAAAATAAACTTTTTCCAAACATAATGATTCTATGAACTAATATAAAGTTAATATGGCTTTAGTGAAATAGAGAGTTCACTTTTTTTTGAGTGAACACTTTAACAAATGTTAATATGGTAAATTTTTAAGTCCTTTTACTTTTTCCGATTTATTGAACGGAGGAGGAGAAGTATACATCCCCTTGACAAACCACGCTTGAAATTCACAAGAAATGTAGAAGATTGTCCAACGATTTGAATACAGTACAATTAAAAAATTTCGTTTCATAAAATTTCGTTTGTTATAAATTTCCAAAAAATTTCGTTTGTTACAAAATTTTTATTTTTTTCAACAACAAAATTATTTTTGAAACAACAACACAGTCCATTTCGTTTATATCAAACACTGTTCTTTTCTGACTTTAGGTCTTTAATAAGACACATTTTACAGTTCAAAATTTAATATAGTACAATGTAATGTTGAACATTTTTTCGGAATCTTCCGAATATATCTGGAATATATGTAAAAAAAAAAAAAACAAAAGCAAAAAAAAAACTTTGGTCGAAGCAGGGATCGAACCCACGTCCCTTGGCATGAGAGTCGGACGTAGCTACCACTGCTCCACGTTGCCAAACTAAATGTTTGTTTCTGTTAAATAAACTTTGTTTATTCGGTTCGTGGGCGCCGCAAGATATGCTATATAAATATACTTATATGGATAATTATCTATTGATGACCATAACAGGTACATAGCTCAGTGGTTAGTGTGTTGGCTTACAAAGTGCATGGTCCGCGGTTCGATTCTCCGTCCAGGCGAAAGGTAAAAAAAAATTTTAAAAATTTATAAAATCGTATGATTTCTTCTACATTGTTGGTATTACAGGAAAAGGTGTTAAGAACTAAAAATGTCCGTGAAGTTAAAGTTAACTTTATCTTAGCGGAGACAAAAACCGAGCTATGTTCAATTTGTACAAAAGTTCAGCTAAATAATGAACATAGCTCAATTACGTAGGAAGGAAAAATGAATATTAAATAAAATTATTAATTTTTAATGCGAAACATCCTGTAGGTAAACGAAGCTAAAGCAATTTAATAGAAATATGTATAAAGTGCTGGAAAAAATACAAAGATTTATTGAAAATCCCACATAGTCAGCGAAAATTGGACTATAAAACTGAAAGCTAAAATTTAGAATTTAGGTCACTGTGCCAAAAATCGGCATGGGGGGGATATAACAAGTAGTGGTGGAGACAGCTCTCCCCGAGTAGAATACGAATCTGAAATCAGATTATTCAATTGGTTAACAGTTTTTGAGAAATTTCGGTCTTAAGTTGAAATTCAGATTTTGGGCCGATTTTAGTATTTGGGCCACTGTGCCAAAAATCGGCATGGGGGGGATATACCAAGTAGTGGTGGAGACAGCTCTCCCCGAGTAGAATACGAATCTGAAATCAGATTATTCAATTGGTTAACAGTTTTTGAGAAATTTCGGTCTTAAGTTGAAATTCAGATTTTGGGCCGATTTTAGTATTTGGGCCACTGTGCCAAAAATCGGCATGGGGGGGATATAACAAGTAGTGGTGGAGACAGCTCTCCCCGAGTAGAATACGAATCTGAAATCAGATTATTCAATTGGTTAACAGTTTTTGAGAAATTTCGGTCTTAAGTTGAAATTCAGTTTTTGGGCCGATTTTAGTATTTGGGCCACTGTGCCAAAAATCGGCATGGGGGGGATATACCAAGTAGTGGTGGAGACAGCTCTCCCCGAGTAGAATACGAATCTGAAATCAGATTATTCAATTGGTTAACAGTTTTTGAGAAATTTCGGTCTTAAGTTGAAATTCAGATTTTGGGCCGATTTTAGTATTTGGGCCACTGTGCCAAAAATCGGCATGGGGGGGATATAACAAGTAGTGGTGGAGACAGCTCTCCCCGAGTAGAATACGAATCTGAAATCAGATTATTCAATTGGTTAACAGTTTTTGAGAAATTTCGGTCTTAAGTTGAAATTCAGATTTTGGGCCGATTTTAGTATTTGGGCCACTGTGCCAAAAATCGGCATGGGGGGGATATACCAAGTAGTGGTGGAGACAGCTCTCCCCGAGTAGAATACGAATCTGAAATCAGATTATTCAATTGGTTAACAGTTTTTGAGAAATTTCGGTCTTAAGTTGAAATTCAGATTTTGGGCCGATTTTAGTATTTGGGCCACTGTGCCAAAAATCGGCATGGGGGGGATATACCAAGTAGTGGTGGAGACAGCTCTCCCCGAGTAGAATACGAATCTGAAATCAGATTATTCAATTGGTTAACAGTTTTTGAGAAATTTCGGTCTTAAGTTGAAATTCAGATTTTGGGCCGATTTTAGTATTTGGGCCACTGTGCCAAAAATCGGCATGGGGGGGATATAACAAGTAGTGGTGGAGACAGCTCTCCCCGAGTAGAATACGAATCTGAAATCAGATTATTCAATTGGTTAACAGTTTTTGAGAAATTTCGGTCTTAAGTTGAAATTCAGATTTTGGGCCGATTTTAGTATTTGGGCCACTGTGCCAAAAATCGGCATGGGGGGGATATAACAAGTAGTGGTGGAGACAGCTCTCCCCGAGTAGAATACGAATCTGAAATCAGATTATTCAATTGGTTAACAGTTTTTGAGAAATTTCGGTCTTAAGTTGAAATTCAGATTTTGGGCCGATTTTAGTATTTGGGCCACTGTGCCAAAAATCGGCATGGGGGGGATATACCAAGTAGTGGTGGAGACAGCTCTCCCCGAGTAGAATACGAATCTGAAATCAGATTATTCAATTGGTTAACAGTTTTTGAGAAATTTCGGTCTTAAGTTGAAATTCAGATTTTGGGCCGATTTTAGTATTTGGGCCACTGTGCCAAAAATCGGCATGGGGGGGATATACCAAGTAGTGGTGGAGACAGCTCTCCCCGAGTAGAATACGAATCTGAAATCAGATTATTCAATTGGTTAACAGTTTTTGAGAAATTTCGGTCTTAAGTTGAAATTCAGATTTTGGGCCGATTTTAGTATTTGGGCCACTGTGCCAAAAATCGGCATGGGGGGGATATAACAAGTAGTGGTGGAGACAGCTCTCCCCGAGTAGAATACGAATCTGAAATCAGATTATTCAATTGGTTAACAGTTTTTGAGAAATTTCGGTCTTAAGTTGAAATTCAGATTTTGGGCCGATTTTAGTATTTGGGCCACTGTGCCAAAAATCGGCATGGGGGGGATATACCAAGTAGTGGTGGAGACAGCTCTCCCCGAGTAGAATACGAATCTGAAATCAGATTATTCAATTGGTTAACAGTTTTTGAGAAATTTCGGTCTTAAGTTGAAATTCAGATTTTGGGCCGATTTTAGTATTTGGGCCACTGTGCCAAAAATCGGCATGGGGGGGATATAACAAGTAGTGGTGGAGACAGCTCTCCCCGAGTAGAATACGAATCTGAAATCAGATTATTCAATTGGTTAACAGTTTTTGAGAAATTTCGGTCTTAAGTTGAAATTCAGATTTTGGGCCGATTTTAGTATTTGGGCCACTGTGCCAAAAATCCATGAGTTAGAATGAGAGCATGGTCCCGTTAGTTAGAAATAAAAAAAAATCTACTCAACCAATGACACAGCAGGTCTGCGACTGCTTTGTAATGCTTTGTAATGCAACAATAATTGAAATACAAATGCATTTATAAATAATTTGTCTTACTTTATTTTCAAATACTAAAACGGACATTCAGTGTATGCATCTCCCATGCCGATTTTTGGCACAGTGGCCCAAATACTAAAATCGGCCCAAAATCTGAATTTCAACTTAAGACCGAAATTTCTCAAAAACTGTTAACCAATTGATTAATCTGATTTCAGATTCGTATTCTACTCGGGGAGAGCTGTCTCCACCACTACTTGTTATATCCCCCCCATGCCGATTTTTGGCACAGTGGCCCAAATACTAAAATCGGCCCAAAATCTGAATTTCAACTTAAGACCGAAATTTCTCAAAAACTGTTAACCAATTGAATAATCTGATTTCAGATTCGTATTCTACTCGGGGAGAGCTGTCTCCACCACTACTTGGTATATCCCCCCCATGCCGATTTTTGGCACAGTGGCCCAAATACTAAAATCGGCCCAAAATCTGAATTTCAACTTAAGACCGAAATTTCTCAAAAACTGTTAACCAATTGAATAATCTGATTTCAGATTCGTATTCTACTCGGGGAGAGCTGTCTCCACCACTACTTGTTATATCCCCCCCATGCCGATTTTTGGCACAGTGGCCCAAATACTAAAATCGGCCCAAAATCTGAATTTCAACTTAAGACCGAAATTTCTCAAAAACTGTTAACCAATTGAATAATCTGATTTCAGATTCGTATTCTACTCGGGGAGAGCTGTCTCCACCACTACTTGGTATATCCCCCCCATGCCGATTTTTGGCACAGTGGCCCAAATACTAAAATCGGCCCAAAATCTGAATTTCAACTTAAGACCGAAATTTCTCAAAAACTGTTAACCAATTGAATAATCTGATTTCAGATTCGTATTCTACTCGGGGAGAGCTGTCTCCACCACTACTTGTTATATCCCCCCCATGCCGATTTTTGGCACAGTGACCTAAATTCTAAATTTTAGCTTTCAGTTTTATAGTCCAATTTTCGCTGACTATGTGGGATTTTCAATAAATCTTTGTATTTTTTCCAGCACTTTATACATATTTCTATTAAATTGCTTTAGCTTCGTTTACCTACAGGATGTTTCGCATTAAAAATTAATAATTTTATTTAATATTCATTTTTCCTTCCTACGTAATTGAGCTATGTTCATTATTTAGCTGAACTTTTGTACAAATTGAACATAGCTCGGTTTTTGTCTCCGCTAAGATAAAGTTAACTTTAACTTCACGGACATGAACTAAAAATCCTCGTGGATGTGAGGGACAATGCAATTAGCAAGAAAATAATGTTTTTTTTTTTTGAGCTAGTCTTTATGAAATTGTTTTTACATCCTGGAAAAGAATAAACGTTTATCACAAAAAGTATATACTTTTCTTCCAAATACACTTCCTTACAGCGAAAAGCAAATGAGAAACGAACTTTGTTTGTCTAAAATTTCGTTTGGGAGGAAAGAATTATTTTTTTGCGTGTAAGTGAGCCTGATACATCGGCCTGCCACCTAACCTAACCTAACCCTTACATCTGCATAAGCGCCCTATTTTTGTTTGTAAACGAAAAAGCAAGTAGTCCGATTTTTTTTTTTGATATGTACGGGACACGTGTGTGGAAACCATGGACACTAATAGAAAAAGCTTCGTTATATTAACGAAATGTGTCGTTAAAAGTCAGCCAATGAAACAAATTCGTTAATACAACGAAATTTTTCGTTATTATAACGAATTTTCTGCAAATCAACGTAACGTTTCGTACAATTAACGAATATTTTCATTGTATTAATGAAAATGTTTCGTTATATTAATGAACATTTTTCGTTGGCTGACTTTTAATGAAATTTTCTTTGTGTGGAGTGATTAATCAGTACTTCAGTTTTTATGACAGACTTCCCCTGACCCTATTATTTAAAAGAGTTCAATTTTTTTTTTCAAATTGAAGGATATGGATAACTAAGTTAACGATAATATGATTCGGGAGGCGCAGCGAAGCGGGCCGGGTTACGCTAGTTTATTATAAATTGAAGCAAACACTAACGACCATTTTAATGTATCTCCGTTAGGCTCTAACTGATATGTGATTGGAGACATTTCAATTAAAAAAATAATTGGATAAATTAATTTCGTGATAAAAGTAGCAAATTTTTTGGAAGAAATTTAGATTTAGATATAGCTCCCATATATTAATTTCGCGTGATTTACACTCATATGACCACAGAAGCCAGAGTTTTACCCTGATTTGCTTTAAAATTTTCACAAGGACTACACTAATAGAAAAAGCTTCGTTATATTAACGAAATGTGTCGTTAAAAGTCAGCCAATGAAACAAATTCGTTAATACAACGAAATTTTTCGTTATTATAACGAATTTTCTGCAAATCAACGTAACGTTTCGTACAATTAACGAATATTTTCATTGTATTAATGAAAATGTTTCGTTATATTAATGAACATTTTTCGTTGGCTGACTTTTAATGAAATTTTCTTTGTGTGTACAATTGGTATCGTAAAACGTGTCAAGTTTGGTTGAACTCGGTTCAGAACAAAATAGTAACTAAATATTTCCAATTAAAAAGTTGATTGAAGTTGAAAACGTAATCGATTAAAACATTAAATGATACACACAAAAAATGTTTTCTCTGATTCAATCACCAAATTAATTGATCCAATTAATTTTTTAATTGAAATGTCTTCAATCACGAAAATGATAGTATCAATCACAGTTTTAATTGGGCATAGAAAAAGTTCTTGATTAAAAAATTAATTGATTTTTTCAGCAAAATTCAATTAATTTTTTACTTGATTCAATTAAAAATTTAATTGATGTTGATTGCAAAACGCAATTAATTTATTAATTAAAAAAAGTAACTATTTTTAATTACTTAGTTAGATTGGCTTAGAGTTTTTATTTGGATTAACAAATAATTGTTTGAAATACATTTTTAATTAAAAAAGTAAAAAAAAATCAGCACTTTTTTAACTGAATTAGTCTTCCGAATTTGATTAAAAAGTTAATAGTATCAATTAATTTTTTAATTAAACATTTTAAAAATTTCAATCATTGACTTAATAAACTTAATGTTTCTATCATGATTAAAAAGTTAATTGTATCAATTAATTTATTAATTGAAAAAATTTTCAACTTCAATTAACTTTTTAATTGGAAATATTTTGGTGATATTTTTTTTCTGTGTACAACTAACTGTTTAATAAAATTTGATGATAATGTCAATTAACCCTTATACTACGTTGGGGTCATTTGATGACCCATGTTGTATTTTTCATCACCGCATTTCTTACTGTTCGAATATAATTAAAAATGTCTATCACTCAGTGCATGAATTGGTGACATATGCTGAAATCATGCTGAGTAGTAAGAACTTTTAATTATAATCCAACAGTAAAAAATTCGGTGATGAAAAATACGACCTAATACCCAACGTAGTATAAGGGTTCACACAAAAAAATTTTATTCTGATTCAATCACGAAATTAATTGATCCAATTAATTTTTTAATTGAAATGTCTTCAATCACGAAAATGGTAGTATCAATCACAGTTTTAATTGGGCATAGAAAAAAATTTTGATTAAAAAATTAATTGATTTCATTGCCAAATTTCAATTAATTTTTTAATTGATTCAATTAAAAATTTAATTGATGTTGATTGCAAAACTCAATTTATTTATTAATTAAAAAAAGGTAGCTATTTTCAATTACATTCTGAATTGGCTTAGAATTTTTATTTGGATTAACAATTGATTGTTTGAAACAAAAATTTAATTAAAAATTAAAAAAAAATGTTCATCATCATAAACTGACTTAGTCTTCCGAATTTGATTAAAAGTTAATTGTATCAATTAACTTTTTAATTAAAAATTTTAAAATGTTCAATCATTGACTTAATTAACTTAATGTTGATTAAAAAGTTAATAGTACCAATTAATTTATTAATTGAAAAAAATTTCAACTTCAATTAACTTTTTAATTGGAAATATTTTGGTGATATTTTTTTCTGTGTTAAGAAAACCATTGACACTTTTTTACATTTTCAATACAAAAAAATTTCGTTCGGGGATAATTAGTTTCATAATATTCGCTAGTTAATTAAATATTGCCTTAAATCTAAAGAAAGAAATCAATAATAATTATAATCGTTATAATAATTCCATGAACTAAAATAAAGTTAAATTGGCTTTAGTGAAATAGAGAGTTCACTTTTTTTTAGTGTAACAAAATCAATTATTGATTGCAATTAAAAACTTAGTTCAATTTCTTAATAATAAAACCAATTAAAAAATTAATTGAAAGTACTAAATAAATCAAGTAATTTGTTTACTCACCCAGCAAAAGAATTTGGAAGTTCTTCTAAAACGGCACAACTTTAAAAGCACTTCCAAAAATGTTCTCCCAAAGATGTTCTTTATTTTAACTACACAGGAAGTTCATTTGAGTCATTTTTTTTTTTTATAACTCGCTTTTTTCATATTTTTAATGGGAAATTAATTTTTTTGTTTGTTAACCAAGTAAAAGATTTGGTTTCATAAAACTAAAATGCTATTAAAGGGTGATACGGTCAAAATTTGGTCAATATAAACTTGACGTATTTCTTTCAATTTTGCATCCCTCATTTTGAAGGTGTGTGTGTGTAGAATGTTGCTCCTATTTTGATTTTGGAATTCACTCTTCAGTTGTCAAAATGCCGTCCAAGCAAGAAGAGCAGCGTATCAAAATTTTGCTCGCGCATCGCGAAAATCCGAGCTACTCGCCACCGTGGTGCAATGGTTAGCATGCCCGCCTTGCATACACAAGGTCGTGGGTTCGATTCCTGCTTCGACCGAACACCAAAAAGTTTTTCAGCGGTGGATTATCCCACCTCAGTAATGCTGGTGACATTTCTGAGGGTTTCAAAGCTTCTCTAAGTGGTTTCACTGCAATGTGGAACGCCGTTCGGACTCGGCTATAAAAATGAGGTCCCTTGTCATTGAGCTTAACATGGAATCGGGCAGCACTCAGTGATAAGAGAGAAATTTACCAATGTGGTATCACAATGGACTGAATAGTCTAAGTGAGCCTGATACATCGGGCTGCCACCTAACCTAACCTAACCTACTCGCACGCAAAGCTGGCAAAATCGCTAAAAGTTGCCAAATCAACCGTTACAAATGTAATTAAAGTGTTTGGGGAACGTTTGTCGACAGCCAGGAAGTCTGGATCGGGTGGACATCGAAAACCGGAAGCCGCTGAGACGACAAAGAGAGTTGCCGGTAGTTTCAAGCGAAACCCTAACCTCTCTCTCCGAGATGCCGCAAATAAGCTGGGTGTATCGTCTACAACCGTGCATCGAGCCAAAAAACGAACCGGACTATCGACTTACAAGAAGGTAGTGACTCCAAAACGCGATGATAAACAAAATACGACGGCCAAAGCGGGATCCCGGAGGCTGTACACGACGATGCTGACGAAGTTTGACTGCGTGGTAATGGACGACGAAACCTACGTCAAAGCCGACTACAAGCAGCTTCCGGGACAGGAGTTTTATACGGCAAAAGGAAGGGGAAAGGTAGCAGATATTTTCAAGCACATAAAACTGTCAAAGTTCGCAAAGAAATATCTGGTTTGGCATGCCATCTGTACCTGTGGCTTGAAAAGCAGCATTTTCATAGCTTCCGGGACTGTCAACCAAGAAATTTACGTGAAAAAGTGTTTGAATAAACGTCTGCTGCCTTTCCTGAAGAAACAAGGTTGTTCCGTACTGTTTTGGCCGGATTTGGCATCTTGCCTTTACGGTAAAAAGGCCATGGAGTGGCAGGTGGTTCCTAAGAACAAGAACCCTCCCAACACGCCAGAGCTCCGCCCAATTGAGAAATACTGGGCTATTGTCAAGCGGAACCTAAAGAAGATTTTAACAACGCTATATGGAAAACTCAAAAAATTTAATACAATTTTAGCAAAAAGCAGTTCATTTAAAACTTTTCCAGCTTTGAGAAAAACTTAATTCAAAAGTGTAGCGTTGTATTTCATACTACGTCCATGCCCATTGTTATAATCCTATTTTATAAATGTCAAGCTTTTCAGCATCCAAGGGCATTTGCGTACAAAAACCTAAAATGCTATTCAAACAAAAAATTCAATTTGAATGTAAGAAAATATTAAAAAAAAGAGAAACGCTTAAAACATAGATACTTACTAGGTTACATTCCTTTGTTACAATTTCATGGAAATGGTAAAAAAACGAAAATAAAGAAAAAAATGAAAGAAAAAAACAAGGTCCTGCAAGTAGACAGTATCTCATCCACTTGTCACTTTTACAATATTCTTATGTACGAAAAAAATGCGTAGTATATATTTTTTTTTTAACATAATATACTCTGTTATTTTTTTTACCTCTTCACAAAATAAGAAGCTTTTCAGTGAAATACAAACATCTCCAATGGGTACGGAAATAAGATTATTAAATAACTTCAAAAGTTTCATGGACAGTATTTCAGCTTTAACGTCGCCAGATATCTGCTGTATATGTATAGCTTATTTTTGACCATAATGCCCTCATTTATTAACCGATCTTACTCAAATTTAGCAAAAGGAAATACCATCCAAATCGGTTCAGATTTAGGTATAGCTCCCGTATATATGCCAGGGCTGTGGGGTCGGAGCCGGAGTCTTGGAGTCGAAAACGAAGTACTGGATTTCAGGCCATGCAAAGTGTATTTATATGGGTGAAATTTCACGGTGATATAAAGAGTAGGTTATACTAGAATATGGGCTGAATTGTTTAATTGCATAGTCCATTTTTAACATATTAAACTATCGATTTTTAACCCTATATATGCTCTTGATAAAGGTAAAATTTTAAGGCAATATAGCAGTAGAACCTAACATTCTGAATTTTTGACAGGCATGTCGAGTTCGAAGATGGGTCATACCGGACAATTTTGTGATATAGCACCTATATATAAACCCATCTCCGATTTGTTTTAAGAAATTTTTCCCAGTCTAAAATTTTCATAAGATTTGTCACAAATTTTGAGTTATTTGAGATCCATAAATAAATGTGGAAATTTTCCGTCGGTCCAGATTTTGTATATGGAGATAATTACTTGAGAAATCTCCAAATATACATCCGATGTCCTTGGAAGCTGTAATTTTAAATTAAACCTCTGCCAACGTACCATCTGAGGCGGTCTTTTGGGAGAACGTTTGTTTCATCAAAGCCACTCGAAATTCTTTACATTAAATTAATGGCCTCTAATGTCCATAACTGATAGACCATTTATAAATCGATGTTTCACCATTTTACTTCTATAGAAACAATATTCGTAACTGTCCTGCTATTCCTGGCACCTGTTGTATGGTAGTGGTTATTTAAAATTCCGTCCGTCCTAATTTATGGCAGTTTATGTTTGTTTTATATGTCCGACACATTACATTTTTAACATCTAAACATTCTATCTGATTAGCCCGACATTTTGATTTTTGTGTATTTTTCTTTTTTATATAGATTTATTTTTTATAAAATGCCTATATAACTACCCAGCAAAAAAAGCGTCGCCAAAAAAGTAGTGAAAATTTTCTTTTTGGATCCGGAAGCGGTGTCAATTTGACGCAGAAGCGATGAATTTAACATGGACTTGTCATAGGATGGATGTCCACCATTTCAACAGCCGCTGCACTGAATTTGCATCACTTCTTAAGGTGTGAGGCGAATTCAGTGTTTTGGATGTGAATTAAGAAATTTTGTGATATTTTGACAAATAAATAATTTTTAAAATTTTTTATGATTTTTAATGCATTATAACGCTTGTCTGGAATTTTTGTATGCAAATATTTTCAAAAATTCGAAATTTTTCTACAAAGGATTTAGCATTTTTTTCGGCCAAATTTAAATAATTTGTATGATTTTATTAATTCTTAATCTGTTTTTAACCTATTTGAAACACACAAAAAATTAATTACCCGTTAAAAATATGAAAAAGCGAGTTATAAAGAAATTGACTCAAATGAACTTCTTGTGCAGTTAAAATAAAGGACATCGTTGGGAGAGCATTTTTGGAAGTTTGGAAGTTCTTTTAAAGTTGTGCCTTGAGAAGAACTTCCAAATTTTTTTGCTGGGTAGATTAATACCAGGATTTTATTTCTTAAACTTCTGGAAGCCTAATTATTTTTTGAAATTTTTTGTTTCCCTAAATTCATATGCTGGAGATTGTTGTCATCTACCCATATTTTTATGTGGTCTCTATATACACTGAAAAAAAAGCATACCCGGTTCCAAAGATTTTGTCTTTACTTTAAAAAATTTGGTATTGATTCCGAGCCAAAGAAGCAAAGAATACAAGTAAGGATTCTTTTAAGACACAATTCTCTTTTAAATTTGGGTTTTGTGTACTTGCTTCTAGGAAGCAAATTTTAATTTTTCGCTTTTTCAGCTTTTTTTTCTTCATATGCTATCAAAGTCCTTTAAAAACAAATTAACGACAAATTTATTTTCCAAATTAAGACTCGACTTCTAGTAGAAATTATGCTGTGTTTCAAGTACAAAACGTCTTTAAAATAAAGTGTTGAAAAACATGTCCTATATTTGAACGATTTTTTGCTTTGTAGTCAAGATGCAAAAAGACAGCAAATTTAAAGACAATTTCATTAAATTTAAAGATTTTTTCTAAATTATTAAAGTCAAGTTGACCTTAGCCCAAACATTTTTTCTTTCATGTTATGATATCCATTTTTAAATCAAATCACTTAATTATAAGGACAATACGACTTCATTGAAAAGTTTATCGACCTTTGGTCAAGGAAAAAAACTTTATACTAGAGAAATGCCTCTTCTATGCTAAACAAAATTTGCATTCGTATTTTAAAGACATGAAATCTTTGACCTCACGACAATATTTTTTTCAGTGTAGTCTTGTGTCGTATTTTAATTTATTGGCCTGAAATTAAAATGTAGAGTTCTTTACATCCATAAAATGTTGAGATTTGTCGTCGAGTCGTATCAAAAATTAAAATTAGAGCACTTTTGGACATATAAACACATATGGCAAAATTACAAATGGAATAATGTTAAAATGAGATTTAGGTTCACCACCTGGAGTCGACTCCGGAGTCGCAGTCGAGGCTAATAAGAAATACTGGAGTCGGAGCCGGAGTCGAGCAAAATTGACTCCACTCCACAGCCCTGATATATGCATCCGATTTACCCGATTTACCCTAATTTGGTCATAATTCTAATTATGGACTCAATATTAGTGGCATACTAACTATGTAGGTGTAAAATCATGTAATTAAACTATACTTTAATTTCATATAATAGTAAAGTAAATTAAATTATAAATAAAAAATTTAATTTCTATTTAACCAATTTTATTTATAGTAATTAAATTAAATTTTATTTATTCCATTTTAATTAAAATAGAATTATATTAAATTAATTTTATTAATTGAATTGATTTATATTAAATTAACTTAAATTATTAATTTATTATAAATTAATATAATTAAAAAACAACTCTACATCTGGTATCAATTTTTTCCTATGTCTATCTAGTTATTATTTGATTTTTATACCCCCCACCATAGAATGGTGATGGGGGGTAGAATAAGTTTGTCATTCCGTGTGTAACACATCGAAATATCGATTTGCGACTATATAAAGTATATAACAGGTTGGGTAATAAGTCCCCGGTCTGACACATAGATGGTGTCCCTAGTATTAAATGCATATTATTTTTATATAGTACCAACCTTCAAATGATTCATGTCAAAATTTGACGTCTGTAAGTCAATTAGTTTGTGAGATAGAGCGTCTTTTGTGAAGCAACTTTTGTTATTGTGAAAAAAATGGAAAAAAAGAAATTTCGTGTTTTGATAAAACACTGTTTTCTGAAGGGAAAAAATACGGTGGAAGCAAAAACTTGGCTTGATAATGAGTTTCCGGACTCTGCCCCAGGGAAATCAACAATAATTGATTGGTATGCAAAATTCAAGCGTGTTGAAATGAGCACAGAGGACGGTGAACGCAGTGGACGCCCGAAAGAGGTGGTTACCGACGAAAACATCAAACAAAAAAATCCACAAAATGATTTTGAATGACCGTAAAATGAAGTTGATCGAGATAGCAGAGGCCTTAAAGATATCAAAGGAACGTGTTGGTCATATCATTCATCAATATTTGGATATGCGGAAGCTCTGTGCAAAATGGGTGCCGCGCGAGCTCACATTTGACCATAAACAACAACGTGTTGATGATTCTGAGCGGTGTTTGCAGCTGTTAACTCGTAATACACCCGAGTTTTTCCGTCGATATGTGACAATGGATGAAACATGGCTCCATCACTACACTCCTGAGTCCAATCGACAGTCTGTTGAGTGGACAGCGACCGGTGAACCGTTTCCGAAGCGTGGAAAGACTCAAAAGTCCGCTGGCAAAGTAATGGCCTCTGGTTTTTGGGATGCGCATGGAATAATTTTTATCGATTATCTTGAGAAGGGAAAAATCATCAACAGTGACTATTATATGGCGTTATTGGAGCGTTTGAAGGTCGAAATCGCGGCAAAACGGCCCCATATGAAGAAGAAAACAGTGTTGTTCCACCAAGACAACGCGCCGTGCCACAAGTCATTGAGAACGATGGCAAAAATTCATGAATTGGGCTTCGAATTGCTTCCCCACCCACCGTATTCTCCAGATCTGGTCCCCAGCGACTTTTTCTTGTTCTCAGACCTCAAAAGGATGCTCGCAGGGAAAAAATTTGGCTGCAATGAAGAGGTGATCGCCGAAACTGAGGCCTAGTTTGAGGCAAAACCGAAGGAGTACTACCAAAATGGTATCAAAAAATTGGAAGGTCGTTATAATCGTTGTATCGCTCTTGAAGGGAACTATGTTGAATAATAAAAACGAATTTTGACAAAAAAATGTGTTTTTCTTTGTTAGACCGGGGACTTATCAGCCAACCTGTTATATTCTTTATCAGTGAGAAATTCTAAGACGATATAAGCATGTCCGTCTGTCTGTCTGTTGTAATCACGCTTCAATAATGGCGCTATCGTCCTGAAATTAGGCACAGATTTGTTTTTTGTTTGCAGGCAGGTCTAAGTTCGAAGATGGCCTATATCGGTCCAAGTTTTGATATAGTCCCCATATAAACCGATTTCCCGATTTGGGGTCTTGGGCTTATAAAAACCGCAGTTTTTATCCAATTTGCCTGAAATTGAAACTCTAGAGGTACTTGAGGACCATAAAAAGGTTTGCCGAAAATGGTGCCCATCGGTCCATGTTTTGGTATAGCCCCCATATAGACCAATCTACCGATTTTGCTGCTTGGGCGTCTAGAAATTTTATTTTCTATCCGATTTGCCTGAAATTGGAAATCTAGAGGTATTTTGGGACCATAAATTTGCCTGAAATTGAGGACCATAAAAAGGTTTGCCGAAAATGGTGTCCATCGGTCCATGTTTTGGTATAGCCCCCATAAGACCGATCTTCCGTTTCTGCTTGGGCGTCTAGACGTTGTATTTTCTATCCGATTTGCCTGAAATAGGAAATCTGGAGGTATTTTGGGACCATAAAGAGGTATGTCGAAAATTGTCCGTATCGGTCCATTTTTCGGTATAGTCGCCATATAGACCGATCTCCCGATTTTTATTCTTGGACTTCTATAAACTGTATTTATTACCCGATTTGCCTGAAATTGGAAATCCAGAGGTATTTTGGGACCCCAAATATGTGTGCCGAAATTGAGGTGTATCGGTCCATTTTTTGGTATTAGCCCCCATATAGACCGATCTCCCGACTTTATTTCTTGGGCGTCTAGAGATTATATTTTCTAGCCGATTTGCATGAAATTGAATCTAGAGGTATTTTAAGATCACAAATAGGTGTGTCGCAAATGGTACCTATTGGTCTATATTTTGGTATTAGCCCCCATATAGACCGATCTCCCGACTTTATTTCTTGGCCTTCTAGAATCCGTAGTTTTTATCCAATTTGCCGGAAATTAGAAATATAGACGTATCTTACGACCATAAAGAGGTGTGTCGAAAATGGTCCGTATCGGTCCATGTTTTGGTATAGCCCCTATATAGATTGATCTCCCGATTTTACATCTTGGGCTTCTAGAATTCGTAGTTTTCACCCAATTCGTCTGAAAGTGGAAATCTAGAGGCATTTAAGGAACATTAAGAGGTGGTGAGTATTGGTCCATGTTTTGGTATAGTCCCCATATTGACCTAACTCCCGAATTTATTTCTAGGACTTCTGGAATCCGGCTGACCACAAATAGGCCAGCCGCATATGGTGTGTGTCGACCCATGTTTTAGTATAGCCTCCACATAGACCCATCTCCAGATTTAACTCCTTGGGCTTCTAGAAACCTTAGTTTTTATCCGATTTGCACAAAAATGTAAATATACTGAAATTTTAGACCCTCAAAAATCTGTATTGCATTTATTTTTACCGGTCAATTTGGCACGGCATCGATACAGACCGATTTAACTTCTTGAGGGGTACACCCAAAGAAAGAATATTTTCCTCCGGAATGAAATTTTAGACAAACGAAATTCCCCTTTCGTATAAAGTCTTTCGTTTAGAGCAAACTAATTCGAATCGTTGATAAGCGATTCAACGATTGTCTCTAAAATTCGTGTCAAAAGAAAACTTTGCTTGTCTAAAATTTCGTTCCTCTGAAAAGAAAACACTTCTTTCAGGGTATAGCAGGCGCACTGATCAAGAAAATTGCTTGAAACTGAAAGTAAAATTTTACTCATCGTATTTATTTAAATAATGGCGGAAAAAATCTACAGATGTAAGATTTCAAATCAAGGCGTTATTTCATCATATACACGATATGTTTATGATTTCTCTAAAACTCAAACAAAATTGGTTCTCATAAGTCCAGAATCTGATCTGGTCTTTATAGGTAGAATCTTTAAATTTTTTCTTCGGGAAGCGTATTGGTTGAACTGATTTGCTTGGGAGAAGATTTGCCATCAAACCCCCTAAAATGCTATATATTATCAAGTAACCCGTTACGATGAAGAGTTTTCAAAGTAAACTATTATATTTGATTCATGGTTGTGGGTATTTAAGATTCGGCCCGGCCGAACTGTATATACTTGTTATACCCTCCATCATAGGATGGGGGTATATTAACTTTGTCATTCCGTTTGTAACACATCGAAATATTGCTCTAAGACCCCATAAAGTATATATATTCTGGGTCGTGGTGAAATTCTGAGTCGATCTGAGCATGTCCGTCCGTCCGTCTGTTGAAATCACGCTAACTTCCGAACGAAACAAGCTATCGACTTGAAACTTGGCACAAGTAGTTGTTATCGATGTAGGTCGGATGGTATTGAAAATGGGCCATATCGGTCCACTTTTACGTATAGCCCCCATATAAAGGGGCCCTCAGATTTGGCTTGTGGAGCCTCTAACAGAAGCATATTTCATCCGATCCGGCTGAAATTTGGTATATGGTGTTGGTATATGGTCTCTAACAACCACGCAAAAATTGGTCCACATCGGTCCATAATTATATATAGCCCCCATATAAACCGATCTCCAGATTTGGCTTGCGGAGCCTAAAAGAGAAGCAAATTTCATCCGATCCGGCTGAAATTTGGTACATGGTGTTGGTATATGGTCTCTAACAATCATGCAAAAATTGGTCCACATCGGTCCATAATTATATATAGCCCCCATATAAACCGATCCCCAGATTTGGCTTGCGGAGCTTCAAAGAGAAGCAAATTTCATCGGATCCGGCTGAAATTTGGTACATGATGTTGGTATATGGTCTCTAACAACCATGCAAAAATTGGTCCACATCGGTCCATTATTATATATAGACCCCATATAAACCGATCCCCAGATTTGGGTTGCGGAGCCTCAAAGAGAAGCAAATTTCATCCGATCCGCCTGAAATTTGGTACATGATATTGGTATATGGTATCTAACAACCATGCACAAATTGGTCCACATCGGTTCATAATTATATATAGCCCCCATATAAACCGATCCCCAGATTTGGCTTGCGAAGTCTCCAAGAGAAGCAAATTTCATCCAATCCGGTTGTAATTTGGAACATGGTGTTAGTATATGATCTTTAACAACCGTGCCAGAATTGGTCCATATCGGTCCATAATTATATATAGCCCCCATATAAAACATTCTCCAGATTTGACCTCCGGAGCCTCTTGGAGGAGCAAAATTCATCCGATCCGGTTCAAATTAGGCATGTGGTGTTAGTATATGGTCGCTAACAACCATACCAAAATTGGTCCAATCACACAAAAATTGGTCCATATCGATTCATAATCATGGATGCCACTAGAGCCAAAAATAATCTACCAAAATTTTATTTCTATAGAAAATTTTGTCAAAATTTTATTTCTATAGAAAATTTTGTTAAAATTTTATTCGGTTCATAATCATGGTTGCCACTCGAGCCAAAAATAATCTACCAAGATTTTATTTCTATAGAAAATTTTGTCAAAAGTTTATTTCTATAGAAAATTTTGTTAAAATTTTATTTCTGTAGAAATTTTTGTCGAAATTTTCTTTCTATAGAAAATTTTGTCAAAATTTTTATTTCTATAGAAAATTTTGTGAAAATATTATTTCTATAGAAAATTTTGTTAAAATTTTATTTCTGTAGAAAATTTTGTCAAAATTTTATGTCTACTTTGTCAAACTGAATTATATACGTATCGATCTTTTTTGATTTAATATATACCACGTATGGACTTACATACAATTTAGAAGATGGTGTTAGGAGGTTTTAAGATACCTTGCCATCGGCAAGCGTTACCGCAACTTAAGTAATTCGATTGTGGATAGCAGTGTTTAGATGAAGTTTCTACGCAATCCTTGATGGAGGGTACATAAGCTTCGGCCTGGCCGAACTTACGGCCGTATATACTTGTTTTTTTTTTTTCATAAGGGGTTTTGTATGCCTTCTTGGGCAGCATCTTTAGATATCTCTTGTAGGCACTGCGATGTGCCTGTGCATTCCCTATTGGCTTCATCCTTTGCTTTGGTATTGGATGATGTTATGGCAGTGTATCCTTTGAAAGTCTCAAGGGCATTATGGGTGTGTATATGCGGTTTATTATACGTGTTAGACGAAATTTGTATAGGTCTATTCTTGCCCGGGTTCATTTGCGATTTGACATTTTATTACACTGCCAAAGTTTCAATGGAGTTTTGTCCCCACTTATTTTAGCGTTTTGTTGTTGCTGTTTTTCGTCAAGAATTTAGTTAGTCAATATTTGTCCATCCATTCCAGTATATATTTTCTTTGCCATTCATTGCACCAAAAGCTTTTCTGCTCTTAAATAGGCTTTGACATTGAATTTTCTCTGGAATTTGAAAATAGAACATTGACAAAGGATTCGAATAAATTCGATGCAATCACACACACACACACACCATGTAATGAAATAGACTTGGAAATTGTGATTTTCTTTGAAAAAAGCATGTAGTTTGTTTTTTCTTTATTACGGCTTAGCTAAAAAAATCCTAGTTATTGTCAAGTCATTATTTTTTATCTAAACAGATAAAATATGACCAAAATATTTCCAATTAAAAAGTTAATTGAAGATGAAAACATTTTCAATTAAAAAATTTATACAATCACTTTTGAATCAAATTCGAAACATTAGGTAATTGACCTTGATATTAACATATATGAGCCTTCTGAGCTGCCAAACTCAATATCGTTTTTTTTTTTTATTTTAATCACTTCTTTATCAAGGCACAAATTATCCGTTTAATATTTAATAACTATTTAACTAAATCACATATCGCTATTAAGGATCTATTTCACTAATGCTTATTTAATTATTAACAACAGAAAGAAATACGTGGCATACTTTTAGTTATCTCTCTCATTAATATCGACCGCAATAACTGATGGTAACTAATAATGTTTTAAACGTGCCCTCATCACTAACAACGAAAGACAATTTGCATGGGTTATTCTTTGGGGAAAGTTGAATTGGATGAAATAAAGTCACGTTTATGCCATTTTGGTTTAGAAATCATCAAACCATTTCATTAGATTGAAAGGATTTGCTAAAGTTTTTTAAAGCGGAAGAAAAAAAATTCGTTTTTAGGAAAAAAAATAAACTATTAAATAAATACAAATATTATCTTATAACCTAGCAGAGAAAATTTTCTCAATATTTTATTTCTATAGAAAATTTTGTCAAAGTTTTATTTCTATACACAATTTTGTAAAATTTGTTTCTATAGAAAATTTTGTCAACATTTTTGTTTGTATACAAAATTTTGTCAAAATTTTATTTCTATAGAAAATTTTGTACAAATTTTATTTCTATAGAAAATTTTGTAAAAATTTTATTTCTATAGCAAATTTTCGTCAAAATTTTATTTTTATAGAAAATGTTGTCAAAATTTTACTACTAACCTAGCCGAGAAAATTTTCTCAATATTTTATTTCTATAGAAAATTTTGTCCAAGTTTTATTTCTATACACAATTTTGTAAAATTTGTTTCTATGGAAAATTTTGTCAAAATTTTTGTTTGTATACAAAATTTTGTCAAAATTTTATTTCTATAGAAAATTTTGTACAAATTTTATTTCTATAGAAAATTTTCGTCAAAATTTTATTTTTATAGGAAATGTTGTCAAAATTTTATTTCTATAGAAAATTTTAACATTTTATTTCTATAGAAAATTTTCTCACAATTTTATTCCTATAGTAAATTTTTCTCAAAATTTTATTTCTATAGAAAATTATGTCAACATTTTATTTTTATAGAAAATTTTTTCAAAATTTTATTTTTATAGAAAATTTTGTCAAAATTTTATTTCTATAAAAAATTTTATAATAATTTTAATTCCATAGAAAATTATGTCAAAATTTTATTTCTATAGAAAATTATGTCAAAATTTTATTTCTATAGAAAATGTTGTCAACATTTTATTTCTATAAAATTTTTTTCTCCAAATTTTATTTCTATAGAAATTTTTCTCAAAATTTTATTTTTATAGAAAATTATGTCAAAATTTAATTTTTATAGAAAATTTTGTCAAAATTTTATTTCTATAGAAAATTATGTCAAAATTTTATTTCTATAGAAAATTTTGTCAAAATTTTATTTCTATATAAAATTATGTCAAAAATTTATTTCTATAGAAAATTATGTCAAAATTTTATTTCTATAGAAAATTATGTCAAATTTTTATTTCTATAGAAAATGTTGTCAAAATTTTATTTCTAACCTAACAGAGAAAATTTTCTCAATATTTTATTTCTATAGAAAATTATGTCAAAATTGTATTTTTATAGAAAATTTTGTCAAAATTTTATTTCTATAGAAAATGTTGTCAAAATTTTATTTCTAACCTAGCAGAGAAAATTTTCTCAATATTTTATTTCGATAGAAAATGATGTCAAAATTTTATTTCTATATAAAATTATGTCAAAATTTTATTTCTAACCTAGCAGAGAAAATTTTCTCAATATTTTATTTCTATAGAAAATTTTGTCAAAATTTTATTTCTATAGAAAATTATGTCAAAATTTTATTTCTATAGAAAATTATGTCAAAATTTTATTTCTATAGACAATTTTGTCAACATTTTATTTCTATAAAATTTTTTTCTCCAAATTTTATTTCTATAGAAATTTTTCTCAAAATTTTATTTCTATAGAAAATTATGTCAAAATTTTATTTCTATAGAAAATTTTGTCAAAATTTTGTTTCTATAGAAAATTATGTCAAAATTTTATTTCTATAGAAAATTATGTCAAAATTTTATTTCTATAGAATGTGTTGTCAAAATTTTATTTCTAACCTAGCAGAGAAAATTTTCTCAATATTTTATTTCTATAGAAAATTTTGTCAAAATTTTATTTCTTTAGAAAATTTTGTCAAAATTTTATTTCTATAGAAAATTTTGTCAAAATGCTATTTCTATAGAAAATTTGATCAACATTTTATTTCTATAGATAATTTTGCCAACATTTTATTTCTATAAAATTTTTTTCCAAATTTTATTTCTATAGAAATTTTTCTCAAAATGTTATTTCTATAAAACACTGTATCAAAATTTTATTTCCATAAAAAATGTTGTCACAATTTTATTTCTATAGAAAATTTTGTCAAAATTTTACTTTTATAAAAATTTTATCAAAACTTTATTTCTATAGACAATTTTGTCAAAATTTTATTTCTATAGACAATTTTGTCAAAATTTTATTTCTATAGAAAATGTTGTCAAAATTTTATTTCTATAGAAATTTTTCTCAAATTTTTATTTTTATAGAAAATTGTGTCAAAATTTCATTTCTATAGAAAATTTTGTCAACATTTTTATACCCTTCACCACTACTGTGGTACAGGGTATAATAAGTTTGTGCATTTGTATGTAACGCCAAGAAATAGTGGTCATAGACCCATAGAGTCCGATCGTCCTCAAATTTGGCAGAAGGCCGTTTCTTGGGACAGAGACAATCGCTATTGGTTTTGGAAAAAATCGGTTCAGATTTAGATATAGCTGCCATATATATTTATCCCCGATGTGGTCATAGTTAGCGTGTTTATCAACCGATTTTCTTGAAATGCCGTACATCCAAATATTTTATGAATCTCGAAAATCTTGCAAAATATCAGCCAAATCGGTTCAGATTTAGATATAGCTCCCATATATATCTTTCGCACGATATGGAGTTATATGGCCCCATGAGCCAGATTTTTGGTCGAATTTGGTTGAAATTTTGAACTAGGAGTACAATTAGTACTATAGTCAAGTGTGCAAAATTTGGTTGAAATCGGTTCAGATTTAGATATAGCTCCCATATATATCTTTCGCCCGATGTGGACTAATATGGTCCTAAAAGCCCAATTTGGTTGAAATTTTGCACAGGGAGTAGATTTAGCATTGTAGCTATGCGTGCCAAATTTGATTGGTTCAGATTTAGATATAGCTTCCATATATATTTTTCGCCCGATATGGACTTATATGGCCCCAGAAGCCAGAGTTTTGGCCCAATTTAGTTGAAATTTTGCACTAGGAGTACAATTAGTAATATAGTCATGTGTGCCAAATTTGATTGAAATCGGTTCAGATTTAGATATAGCTCCCATATATATGTTTTTCTGATTTCGACAAAAATTTTCAAAATACCAACATTTTCCTTGTAAAATTGCCACTGCTTAGTCGAAAAGTTGTAAAGATGACTCTAATTTTCCTAAACTTCTAATACATATATATATCGAGCGATAAATCATAAATAAACTTTTGCGAAGTTTCCTTAAAATTGCTTCAGATTTAAATGCTTCCCATCTTTTTTTTTTTACTAAAATTGTGTTCCACCCTAGTGCATTAGCCAACTTAAATTTTGAGTCTATAGGTTTTGTAAAAGTCTATCAAATTCTGATATGTAAATGTATGTATTTGGGACAAACCTTTATATATAGGATGTTATATGGTATCGAAAATTTAGATCTACAAAGTGGTGCAGGGTATAATATAGTCGGCCCCGCCCGACTGTAGACTTTCCTTATTTTTTTTATAGAAATAAAATTTTGACATAATTTTATTTCTATAGAAAATTTTGACAAAATTTTTTTTCTGTAGAAAATTTTGTCGAAATTTTATTTCAATAGAAAATTTTGTCAAAATTTTATTTCTATAGAAATTTTTCTCAAAATTTTTTTATAGAAAATTGTATCAAAATTTTATTTCTATAGAAAATTTTGTCAAATTTTTATTTCCTATATATATTGTCAAAACTTTATTTCTATAGAAAATTTTGTCAACATTTTATTTCTATAGAAAATTTATACAAAATGTTATTTCTATAGAAAATTTTGTCAACATTTTTTTTCTATAGAAAATCCAAAAATTTAATATCTCAATTATTTCAAATATTATTTCTTTGAACCAAAATTTTGTCATGTTTGTTTACGTTAAAAAAAATTTGCCTTAATTCTTTATTTGCAAGAAATTTGTCCGACATATTATGTAAATTGCGTGTCTTAAAAATGAGGTTTAATAATTGGGTCAATATTTTTTTCCCAGTTTGAAAAATAATTTTGCGAATAATTTGATTAAAAAATCATTTAATAGCAAGCAGCTGATCAATTCAAATCTATAATTCTTTTGGGGGTATTAGCGTTTGTCAAAACTGCTTAATATAATTATATATTTTTCAAATAATTTTTTTAAGCGCCTAAATTTATATTATGGTCTGTAAGAAACAAGTTTTGAGAAAATTATGTTTCAAATCCACCCTCTAGGACTAAAATATCCTGTTGTTCGTAAT
Organism: Haematobia irritans; assembly: GCF_050003625.1. Taxonomy (NCBI): domain Eukaryota; kingdom Metazoa; phylum Arthropoda; class Insecta; order Diptera; family Muscidae; genus Haematobia; species Haematobia irritans. The sequence continues at coordinate 165,436,467 of NC_134400.1, forward strand.
ATCAAGCACCAGGCATCAATTCAAATCTATAATCATTTTCGATGTATTAGCGTTTGTCCGCAATGGTTAATATAATTACATATTTTTCAAATATTTTTTTAAGCTCCTCAATGTATACTAAGGTCTGTAATATACAAGTTTTTAGAAAATTATATTTTAAATCCAGTCTCTATAAAACATAACCTGGAGCACTTGAAAGTGCCTTTATACTAATGGAGATGTTTGCTTTTACCCAAATTAGTTGACGTAATTATATATTTCTCAAATTTTGTTTAGCACCTAAATGTATACTGTGGTTTTTAGAAAAACACATTAAGAAAATTATATTTCTTATATATTTCTTCAAAATGATAAAATGCAATTCTATCTTGATTTAGAAACCTGCAATTATAAACCAAAATTCTACTAGAAACTTCTCTAGAGATTTAAACTAAACTAAAACCATTCCATTTGATGACTGAACGAAGTAATAACTATACAAAAAATATTAATAAAAATGCAATCCACACAAGATGACCTAAAGCTCCTAAATGTATGCTTTATACATACATACATACAAAATATTATTGCTAGGAATCAAGCTACCAGGTAGAAATCATTGCACGGGAAGGCAGCTTGTCAACTGACAACAACAACAACAACCTGATGTAGAATAAACATTTTCAAGTACCATCATCAACATCTCAGTGCTGAGTGAAGTCTGTGTTGAACCGCAAAAGCCTTCTTCAGGTGAACTGGAGGTAAATTTATTTTTCAAATTTCTATTGGATGAAGCAACGTGTGGATGACGATGATGGGCACAGATGATTTCATTATAGAAAATAGAATTTATGTAATTTTTCAAATTGGATGGATTTGCTATGGAAAGAGTCTGCAATGGAAAGTTCGTGGGGTGTAGCCATAAGTGCTAAATATTACTAATTTTGATTAATATATATCCAGTAAAAAAACGTACACCAAAAACAAACAATGTAAGTGTTCTTCTTCTGTTGATTCCGGAAGTGGTGCCAAATTCGCTCAGAGGCAATGAATTTTAAACGAACTTCTCACAGGGCGGAAGTCTTCTTTTCAACCACACAAAATTGGACAAAAAAAAACGGTAACAACACCACAAATGATCCGAAAAGTGAGTGTCAGATTTGATAAAAATTCTAATTTTTTCCATAGGAAATTTTTGTTAAAATTTAATTTCTATAGAAAATTTTGTCAAAATTTTATTTCTATAGGAAATTTTGTCAAAACTTTATTTCTAAATTTTGTCAAAATGTTATTTCTATAGGAAATTTTCTCAAAATATTATCCATTATTCTATAAAAAAATTGTATTTCTATAGAAAATTGTATCATTTTATTTCTATATTTTATTTGTCAAAATTTCATTTCTATAGGAAATTTTGTCAAAATTTTATTTCTATAGGAAATTTTGTCAAAATTTTATTTCTATAGAAAATTATGTCAAAATTTTTATTTCTATAGAAAATTATGTCAAAATTTTATTTCTATAGAAAATTTTGTCAAAATTTTATTTCTATAGAAAATTATGTCAAAATTTTATTTCTATAGAAAATTATGTCAAAATTTTATTTCTATAGAAAATTATGTCTAAATTTTATTTCTATAGAAAATTTTGTCAAAATTTTATTTCTATAGAAAATTATGTCAAAATTTTATTTCTATAGAAAATGTTGTAAACATTTTATTTCTAACCTAGCACAGAAAATTTTCTCAATATTTTATTTCTATAGAAAAATTTGTCAAAATTTTATTTCTAAAAAAAAATTGTCAAAATTTTATTTCTATAGAAAATTATGTCCAAATTTTATTTTTATAGAAGATTTTGTCAAAATTTTATTTCTATAGAAAATTTTGTCAAAATTTTATTTCTATAGAAAATTATGTCAAAATTTTATTTCTATAGAAAATTTTAAAGTTTTTTAAAGCGGAAGAAAACAATATTCGTTTTTAGGAAATAAATATAAACTATTAAATAAATAAAAATTATCATAAAACCTAGCAGAGAAAATTTTCTCAATATTTTATTTCTGTAGAAAATGTTGTCAAAGTTTTATTTCAATACAAAATTTTGTCAAAATTTTATTTCTATAGAAAATGTTGTCAAAATTTTATCTCTATACAAATTTTTGCCAAAGTTTTATTTCTACACAAGTTTTTGCCAAAATTTTATTTCTACACAAGTTTTTGCCAAAATTTTATTTCTGTAGAAAAATTTGTCAAAATTTTATTTCTATGGAAAATTTTGTCAAAATTTTATTTCTATAGAAAATTATGTCAAAATTTTATTTCTATAAAACACTGTGTCAAAATTTTATATCTATAAAAAATTTGTCACAATTTTATTTCTATAAAAAATTTTTGTAAGAATTTTACTTTTAAAAAATGTTGTCAAAACTTTATTTCTATAGAAAATTTTGTTAAAATTTTATTTCTATAGAAAATTTTGTCAAAATTTTATTTCTATAGTAAATTTTTGTCAAAATTTTATTTCTATAAAAAATTTAGACAAAATTTTATTTCTAGAAAATTTTGTCAAAATTTTATTTCTATAGAAAATTTTGTCAAAATTTTATTTCTAGAAAATTTTGTCAAAATTTTATTTCTAGAAAATTTTGTCAAAATTTTATTTCTATAGAAAATTTTGTCAAAATGTTATTTCTAGAGTAAATTTTTGTCAAAATTTTATTTCTATAAAAAATTTAGACAAAATTTTATTTCTAGAAAATTTTGTCAAAATTTTATTTCTATAGAAAATTTTGTCAAAATTTTATTTCTATAGTAAATGTTTGTCAAAATTTTATTTCTATAAAAAATTTAGACAAAATTTTATTTCTAGAAAATTTTGTCAAAATTTTATTTCTATAGAAAATTTTGTCAAAATTTTATTTCTATAGAAAATTTTGTCAAAATTTTATTTCTATAGAAAATTTTGTGTGCTTGAAAAGAAGGAAGTCTTCTTTTCAAGTTCACCACTGTGGTATCACAGTGGACTGAATAGTCTGAGTGAGCCTGATACATCGGGCTGCCACATAACCTAACCTAACCTATCATTTTATTTCTATATTTTATTTGTCAAAATTTCATTTCTATAGGAAATTTTGTCAAAATTTCATTTCTATAGGAAATTTTGTCAAAATTTCATTTCTATAGGAAATTTTGTCAAAATTTCATATCTATAGGAAATTTTGTCAAAATTGCATTTATATAGGAAATTTTGTGAAAATTTCATTTCTATAGGAAATTTTGTCAAAATTTCATTTCCAGAGGAAATTTTGTCAAAACTTAATTTCCAGAGGAAATGTCAAAATTTCATTTCTATAGAAAATTTTATCAAAATTTCATTTCTATAGAAATTTATATCAAAATTTCATTTCTATAGGAAATTTTATCAAAATTTCATTTCTATAGAAAATTTTTGTCGAAATTTTATTTCTATAGAAAGTTTTTGTCAAAATTTTATTTCTGAAGAACATTTTGTCAACATTTTATTTCTATAGGTAATTTTGTCAAAATTTCATTTCTATAGGAAATTGTGTCAAAATTTCATTTCTATAGGAAATGTTGCCAAAATTTTATTTCTATAGAAAGTTTTTTGAAAAATCGAAACTGTTTCTAAAATTTGACGTTTTTTGCTTTTCAATATTTGATTTTAATTTTTTGCTTTTGAACAATAAAATTAAAAAGTATAGACTTTACTTTATTGTATATCATATCAGTCGCCCTTTATTAAGAATTGTGAACTGTATTTCTGTGTAACAATAACAGTATCTCCATATATTTCAAAAATCGTTACGAAATTGTAGAAAGTGTCAAGCCTCATTTACAAAATAGTAAAGAAAATTCAATTTCTAAATAGTCTAAGAATCTTAAAATCTTTCAAATTTAATAATCAGGAGATTAACCCGGTCAAAGGTATACACTGATAATATTATGGTAAAAAAAAAACGAAAAATTGCTCACAAATATAATTTTCGACTTGAAAACTCGATTATTTATTAAGAATCCAATCATTTCTGTAATCTTATAGCTATATGTGATCGTAATAAGTAAAATATAATGAAGTATAAATAAATGTAATTAAAAAGTGGCATTGTGTGACAAGAAAGTGGCTCAAAATAGTCAAATGTGGCACATTTAGTGGCACAACAAAAAGATGCCACAAAAGTATCACCGCCTGAAAAAATTGACAAATTTGCCACAAAAGTGGAACAAAGGCAACACTGGCCGGAGGAGTATGTAAGTTTACATTTTATTTGCATACTTTTAGGGGGTACATTTTCCCTTTGGAAAAATAAAGTATACAAAAGGAAAAGAGCTAACAACTCTAATATGCGAAGCTTAAGATCGATTATTTCAAAAAATTTACAAAAAAACTGAAGCGGTATGAAATGAATTAAAAATTGGCAATAAATTGGCACAACTGTAGACTCTCCGCTGTAGAAGATATATTCATCGCAGATCCTCATCCATTAAAATGTTCACAGACAATTGGCGTGGTAGTCACAAAAAAAATCCCCAACATCGAATTATTGGGTAATGTTTCATTTCTAGGACATATGAAAAATAACCCAATGGAAAATTTCCCAAAAAAAAAAAATGTTTCAACTCCAAAATTTGTTGGGTTGTTTTTCATAATGAAAAATCATCCAATGTTTATGAATATTTTTTTGCAATTTTTAATTTTTGTTTTTTGTGGCATTCTTAATTTGGGGCATTTTGCAGGGACTCTTTTGGGACAACCCAATATTTTATTAACATCCATAACATTTTATTTTTATAAAATTTGTATTTATTTCTATAAACTGTATACGAAAACGATTATATAAACTCCCAAAAAAATGTTATAATTTTCCATTTTTATACTTTTTTATCAGCCCTCGCATATGATACATTGTTCACTATAAACTAAATTTGTGCATAGGACAAAAACTTCCAGGATGTGGAGGAAATAATGATAACTAGATTTTTATTTCCTCTTAGGACATTTGAAAATCAAAAAATAAAAACGAATGTAAATTGAAAATTATTAAGGAAATAATTATACAAGATAGTGATAAGAAAAAAAAATATAGCCTAAAGGTTCATCGTTATTCGAAGAACTTTTTTTTTGCCACTTTCCCGTTTAGTTTCTTTTAAATTAAATAAAACTCTAATATTCCCAGGAAGTTAAACAATTTATGTGGCAATTTGTCAATTCACACTTTATGGCCATGTAACTTCTGTATTGAAAAAATCCCCTGGGGTGACACTTGTTATGACAATAAAAGTCATATGATGTTTAGTTGGACTAGAGTAAAAATTGAAAAGCTGTTGGACTATTAACATTTTAAGTGAAACAACTTAAATTTTTATGATATGATCCTCAAAATTGTTCGTCTTCACAGAAAAACAAAAATCACGAAAATTTTTTCAATTAATGTCTTAATTGAGTTTTAAAAAATATTTAATTAAAAATTGAATTGAATCCTTTTTTTCAACAAAGTTTTTAACTGAAACAAAAATCAATCCCAAAACTAATAATATCAATTAATTTTTTAATTGGATCAATTAATTTTTTTTAATTTACTTTTAATTAATTTCAATTAAAAATTTCGTGATTGAAAACAAAATATATTTGTTTTTGTGTGTTCGGGGACAGTTTCTTATATAAATCTTAATTAGTTTACTGTATAGATAACTAAACTTTTTCGTTAAGCTTTTTAAAAAAAAAAAAATTGTAAATGTCGAGTATTTCAATTGTCGATTTTCAACATTTTAAAATTTTGAAAAAGTCTACATTTGACGTTGCGACATTTAACTTGTTTTATGAATATAGATTGTAATGAAAAATAGTGTTGCCAGTATTTTTCTGACTCTTATCTCCAAATTATGATATTTTCGTCCCCAAAAATCCCCAATTTAAATTTAAATTCCTCACAAAAATCCTCAATACATTTGTGACAATTTTTTTTTTTGAAAACAAAAATAAAGCAAGAGGCTCTACGGTAGAACATCAGTAATAATAATCCAGCAAGCTGCAATAAGATCAAGATTTCGAACCACAACACCAAAAGACTGGTGATTGTGTTCCACATGCTGGAAACATGAAAATGTGAGTTTGGAGTTCCATGTATTTATAAATGAATATAGGAAACAAAATTTGAAAAAAAAATTGTCTATATAAAAAATGTTTTTGACAAAATGTTATATATAGAAATACAATTTTGACAAAATTTGCTATATAGAAATGAATTTTTGGCAAAATTTTCAATAAAAATAAAATTTTGACAAAATTTTCTATAGAAATAACATTTTGACAAAATTTTCTATAGAAGTAAAATTTTGATAAAATTTTCTATAGATATAAAATTTTGACAAAATTTTCTATAGAAATAAAATTTTGACAAATTTTCTATAGAAATAAAATTTTGACAAAATTTTCTATAGAAATAAAATTTTGACAACATTTTCTATAGCAATACAATTTTGATAAAATTTTCTATAGAAATAAAATTTTGACAAAATTTCTATAGAAATAAAATTTTCTATAGATATAAAATTTTGACAAAATTTTCTATAGAAAAAAAAATTGACAAAATTTCTATAGAAATAAAATTTTGACAAAATTTTCTATAGAAATAAAATTTTGACAAAATTTTCTATAGAAATAAAATTTTGACAAATTTTCTATAGAAATAAAATTTTGGCAAAATTTTCTATAGACATAAAATTTTGACAAAATTTTCTATAGAAATAAAATTTTGTCAAAATTTTCTATAGAAATAAAATGTTTTGCAAAATTTTCTATAGCAATACAATTTTGATAAAATTTTCTATAGATGTACAATTTTGACAAAATTTTCTATAGAATTAAAATTATGACAAAATTTTCTATAGAAATAAAATTTTGACAAAATTTTCTATAGAAATAAAATTTTGACAAAATTTTCTATAGAAATAAAATTTTGACAAAATTTTCTATAGAAATAAAATTTTGACAAAATTTTCTATAGAAATAAAATTTTGAAAAAATTTTCTATAGAAATAAAATTTTGACAAAATTTCTATAGAAATAAAATTTTGACAAAATTTTCTATAGAAATAAAATTTCGACAAAATTTTCTATCGCAATATTTTCTATAGAAATAAAATTTTGACAAAATTTTCTATAGATATAAAATTTTGACAAAATTTCTATAGAAATAAAATTTTGACAAAATTTTTTATAGCAATACAATTTTGATAAAATTTTCTATAGATGTAAAATTTTGACAAAATTTTCTATAGAAATAAAATTTTGACAAATTTTCTATAGAAATAAAAATTTGACAAATTTTTCTATAGAAATAAAATGTTGACAAAATTTTCTATAGAAATAAAATTTTGTCAAAATTTTCTATAGAAATAAAATGTTTTGCAAAATTTTCTATAAAAATAAAATGTTGACAAAGTTTTCTATAAAAATAAAATTTTGACAAAATTTTCTATAGCAATACAATTTTGATAAAATTTTCTATAGATGTAAAATTTTGACAAAATTTTCTACAGAAATAAAATTTTGACAAAATTTTCTATAAAAATAAAATTTTGATAAAATTTTCTATAGCAATACAATTTTGATAAAATTTTCTATAGATGTAAAATTTTGACAAAATTTTCTATAGAAATAAAATTTTGACAAAATTTTCTATAGAAATAAAATTTTGACAAAATTTTCTATAGAAATAAAATTTTCACTTTTATGTTAAAAATCAATTTTTTGCCTTTTCTCAAAGTTGGAAAAATTTGATTTTTCGCCTTTTTAAAATTCAACTTTACATAAATCGCCTTTTCGATTTTTTTGTAATTTGAAAAAGTTGATTTTGGACTTTTTAATATTTTGAAAAAATAAACTTTCGAATTTATTTTATTTTACTTTTTTTTTTTAATTTTAACATGACAACTATTGAAGTTTTCCAAATTTGTAAAAGTCTATTTTATACTTTTTAATATTTAAAAAAAAGGAACTTTTGGCACACGCAGAGAAGGAATATGATCACCTCAAACATGTTTCAAGGGCAAAATGTTATTTTTGTATGGTGACCATGTAACGTGTTTGCCACTAAAATGTTATTTTCTCGTCAAATATAACCTGCTTGCCGAAATCAGATACATGATTTCCGAGAAAATAACATGGTTGCGAAAACCATGTTACATGGTCACCACCCAAAAATAACATTTTGCTCTTAAAACATGTTTGAGGTGATCATATTCCTTCTCTGGGTGCATGGCGACTTTTGCATTTTTTTCATGTAGATATAGGGATTGTAATGAGAATCGAGAAGTCGACTTTCAGCAAATCGAGGTTTGTATAAGTCAACTTGTTTCCAAATTTGGATAATTTGGATAATAATTTTTTGATTTTTAACTTGTTGAAATGTTCACTTTTTTACGAATTGTCAGCATTAAAAGATCTACATTACATTCCATTTTCTTCATTCATCCATCCAGAACTATGTGCATAGAAAATTGAATTAATTTACAACTTCGAATTAAATATTGTGCACGATTTTACTTTTCAATGAAAATAAATTGAATATTTCAAAACGATACTTGTACAATTACTTCATGAAATAATATATCCCAAGAGCTGTGATATGCAACACCTAAATGTATGCTTTAGATTATGTATCATAACATTGATGAATATGAAATATACAAAAAAAAACAGCCCTAACATACTTTAAATTCAATAGCATTTAAAATATTTGCTCTACATGATTTGAAGTATGGAAATGTAATAGAATTTGCCTTAAGACTTTATATAAATATATAATGAATTTTTTGGTACACACAAAAAAATATTTTTCTGATTCAATCACGAAATTAATTGATCCAATTAATTTTTTAATTGAAATGTCTTCAATCACGAAAATGATAGTATCAATCACAGTTTTAATTGGGCATAGAAAAAATCCTTGATTAAAAAATTAATTGATGTCATTAGCAATTTTCAATTAATTTTTTAATTGATTCAATTAAAAATTTAATTGATTTTGAATGCAAACCCCAATTAATTTTTTATTTAAAAAGGTAACTATTTTCAACTACTTTCTGAATTGGCTTAGAATTTTTATTTTGATTAAGAAATGTTCATCACTTTTTTAACTGACTTTGTCTTCTGAATTTGATTAAAAAGTTAATTCTATCAATTAATTTTTTAATTAAAAATTTTAAAATGTTCAATCATTGACTTAATTAACCTAATGTTTCTACCTTGATTAAAAAGTTAATTGTATCAATTAATTTATTAATTGAAAAAACATTCAACTTCAATTAACTTTTTAATTGGAAATATTCTGGTGATATTTTTTTCTGTGTATGTAAAAAAATTCATTTAAAACTTCTTTCTGCTAAATGCTAAATATATGAATCATATCTTGTAGTTTGCTAACCCATATAAGCCCATTTAAAATGTGATGGCCTAAAATATAAATAAAACTCTTAGAATTAAATTAATATGATTTTTGTATAAATTTCATAGTTTTTGAATTAGTGTATTAATTATAGCATTGCATACATAACAGGTTGGCTGATAAGTCAAGTCCCCGGTCTAACAAAGAAAAATATATTTTTTTGTCAAAATTCGTTTTTATTATTCAACATAGTTCCCTTCAAGAGTGATACAACGATTATAACGACCTTCCAATTGTTGATACCATTTTGGTAGTACTCCTTCGGTTTTGCCTCAAAATAGGCCCCAGTTTCGAGCATCCTTTTGAGGTCTGAGAACAAGAAAAAGTCGCTGGGGGCCAGATCTGGAGAATACGGTGGGTGGGGAAGCAATTCGAAGCCCAATTCATGAATTTTTGCCATCGTTCTCAATGACTTGTGGCACGGTGCGTTGTCTTGGTGGAACAACACTTTTTTCTTCTTCATATGGGGCCGTTTTGACGCGATTTCGACCTTCAAACATTCCAATAACTCCATATAATAGTTCCCTTCTCAAGATAATCGATAAAAATTATTCCATGCGCATCCCAAAAAACAAAGGTCATTACTTTGCCAGCGGACTTTTGAGTCTTTCCACGCTTCGGAGACGGTTCGCTGTCCACTCTGCCGACTGTCGATTGGACGCAGGAGTGTAGTGATGGAGCAGTGTTGCCAGGTAATTTTTGATTCTTCCCCCCCAAATCTTCAGAAAAAACCCCTAAAATGGTCTAGACTTTTTTCAAAAACCCCAAAAAATTTTATGAATGTAAATAGTACATAACGGGGTCCCAAATTTCGTGTAAAAATCCCTTAGCGATTCACTTTAAAAATTAAATTTAACACAAATAGAAACAAAATTTTAGACAAACTAAATTTTCGAAAATTTTCAAAATTTCGTCCCTGAGGAAAGTATTTTTTTCTTGGGTGTAATAATACAATAACAAAATAATTCAATGTATAAATGTTTTAAATCAAATTAATTAAAAAAATGTTTATAATGTATAAATAATAAAAACAAACAAGGAAACAAAAATTAAAGTTCAGAAAATATATATCGATTATTAAAATGCTTTCAGCTGCTAAGCTAAAACATGATTTTTTAATTTTTTTTTTAATTGTTATACCCTAAACCACATAGTGGTCAGGGTATAATAAGTTTGATCGGCCAAAAAATGTGCCCACCACAAATATTGATTTTAGACCCCATAAAATATATAGCGATCGACTCAGAATCACCTCCTGAGTCGATCTAGCGCTTGGTGTCCGTCCGTCTGTCCATGTATTTGTTGTTCACAGGATTGCGGTCGCAATTATAAACCGATTTTGATGAAATTTGGTACAGGGAGTTTTTTTGGGCACAAGGACGAACGCAATTGAATTTGGAAGAAATCGGATCAAATTTAGATATAGCTGCCATATATATGTATCGCCCGATTTCG